>NW_009233621.1:22500-85256 GCF_000690835.1 Fulmarus glacialis | reverse complement strand
AATGCCTTTCAGTCATTATTAATCTAATAATTTGTATTTAGACAGAGACAGGGCTTGCACTATAAAACCAAATATTGCTTGAAAGTTTTCGTGATGGCATGAGGTGGGCAGGAAAAGTCCAACTGCCAGAATCAAAACCACACTCTGCAACATCAAACTTCAAAGAGCGTAAAATATTTTCAGGTTCAACTGCAATCACCTGACTAAAAGTACCCTGTTCTAAATTAAAGCAGGCCACTGAATTGAAAGACTTAGATAATAAAGTATTAAACAAAAATATTTAAGCAAGTGAAGAACAGGATTTTAAGTGAAGCTTGACTAAGGTTTTTCATTATATACGCTATTTAGTGAAAAATATTACTAATTACAAATGACTTCAGTAAATGTTATGTACTCACAGAAATTAGGCCTTCTGGACTGTGCAATTTTGTTTAATTTTTTTTTTTTTTTAAATCCCATAGCCTAATTTCTTTAGCATGTTTATACTACCACAAGTAATTAAGAGGCCTAAGATATTTCATAAATATATTTTGTCAGTACTTTCCCTTGCCAAAATGTTGCATCTACCCATTTTCAAGAAGAGCTGTCTTTTACGGTCTTGCTCCTGACAAGTCACCTTAACTGTGCTGAAGTACTACAGAGAAAACTTCTATACATTCATTCTAAAGCATATTGACTTAATACAGAAGCTACATGCATATCAACACCGAATTTAAGCTTAAGTAAGACTTTATATATGAAGTCTAGTAGAACCACATCAACAAATTGTAATTACTATGTAGTATTTTTAGCTTTTATTTCTACAGAAATCTTTTCTGTAAGCATGTTTAAATAGTCTTGACTCTCTTTTCATCTACATACTCTGAGAGTTAGTTTCAAGTTTGAGATACCTGATATTCCAATGAGGTTGATTAGCTTTTAGCATAGATGTATTTTACATGCTCCATCAGGAAAAAATAAGTTAGAGTATTAAAAGCATTTCTGTTTAACGAACATTTATCACTTTCCTTCAAACTTTTCCAAAATTCCCTGAATGTTTCCCATCCTCATGAATACTATCACCAATAGTGATTAGTATCACCAATGATCTCAGCTACTGGAATGTCAAATAGATACCAAAACAGAGAGAGGAATTCTGTTTTATACCATCTTTGATACAATCCTGGAACTTTAGGCTCCTTCACATGTGGAAAGTTGGGAGTTTCTCCTCACTGAGAAAATAGAGTGAAAGTTTTCATAAATACTGAAAGTCTGATAATTCAGTTACACATAAATATATACAACTTTTATCACATTTTCTACATCTAAATAGAATTTATTTGAAAGGTCAGTGGCAATTTAAAGTAGAACGGAGCTCAGAAAGAGCAGAAGCTTATAACAGAAATTGGGTGTACAGTACAGACCTAACCGCTGATCCTGCCTGACCCGTACGTGATTTGGCTACTTTACTATTGGTTGGAAAATTCAGAACTTGGAAGTGGAAGATAGAAAGAGATTCAGACAACGGGTCTCAGATGCTCTTTTTTATGACTTAAGGAATCTAACCATCATGAAGCACAATTCCAACCTAATTACAGGACAGACTGTTACTCTGAGTGCTCACCCTAAAAGTTTCCATATAGTCACCCCACCCTGGGAAAGGCAGTGGTCCTCTTTCTTTGTCTGCACTACTATATATTCCTAAAAAAGCATCAACCTAATACCGCATTTTCCCTCCGACAGTCATTGGCCCTGCTATTCTTCAGATGTACAAAAGCACTCACAGCTGTGTCTGGGAAGTTTATTTGTGTAGGTCATTGTGGGTGTAAGAACCTATGTTTATAGGGCACATGGGACAAATTACTAAGTGTTGTCTGTGTCCTGTCTTCTCCCTAAAGGCTGGGTGACAACTGGACTTTTCAACACTATTAATTTTTTACACAGCACATGATTAAGAACAAAATTTTGACACACATATAATTTCACCCAACACTCACAGAAGTTTTTAGTCCCTCTTCTTGGCAGCAAAGAGCTTCCATAAAATAGAAGCCATAATAGAGGTCAAGTGGGATTTTAAGAAATCGGGATTTCCCTAAAAATAATCACACTAACTCTAAGAAATTTGAAATGTAAAAGAAATTATAATCCATTAAGATACAGTGATTATATTTCATACACTAGAATTCTTGACTTTGCTTACTAACTTCACAAAACTAGACAGAAATAATTTTGCTTAACACAGAGATGCAGCCCCCCCTCCCAAAAATATAGCAACTGCTGAAAACAGTGCAGAGCCCCAGAACATAGGAAATTAAGATGAAGGCAAACACAATACAGAAGTTACAGTGGGAAGATTTAAACTATATGTAATCAGCTGACTTT
This sequence comes from Fulmarus glacialis, assembly GCF_000690835.1. NCBI lineage: Eukaryota > Metazoa > Chordata > Aves > Procellariiformes > Procellariidae > Fulmarus > Fulmarus glacialis. The sequence goes on along the minus strand of NW_009233621.1, from coordinate 82,895 downwards.
TTCTGGTAAGACCACCAGGGGATTTACAAATACAGCTAGTATTTAGAATTCATGGATCAGAACCTCAGCCAGTAAAATTGATACAGCTTAACTGAAAGCACTGACTTCACTGGAGCTATTCCAAACTGTATTATCCAAGGATCTGGTGCTAACTATATAGTGCAGCAATGATTTTTCCCAGAAGTGTTATAGGTGGTACATCTATACATTTCTCCATTATATTATTAAAGATACTTTATTTTTCCTTCATGCTCTAAACTTTAAGGCTTCGTTGCTCTTGTTAGGACTCTAATGTTGAGGGCTTTTTCACGATGAATTATAACATAGCTGGCGGCTGGCTGCTTAAATAGTTTCTGTAATATTAAAGTATGGAAAAAGTTTCAGAGTTTCCCTCTAAAATCATTTTATGAAGTCCTCCCCAACTCCCTCCTTTCTAGTGTCCTAAATTTAAATATCAAGGCTATCAAAGAATTTTAACTTTTTAATATTAGCATAACAACTATAATAAGAAGGTTGATTTTGCTATTATCGTGCTTTATATTCCCATTATTGTAAGATCAAAGTACATTATCATACTCATAGCATTTGAATCACAACACAAAGACAACTAAACAACTTTACAGCCATACCTTTAAAATATATGACATGAAGTGAAAATAAAACTATAAACAGAAAGTAACTCATGTGGTATCAAGCTTCAACAACACTAACAGTAACTTCGTTGACCTGATGTGCATGAGGAAAGTATATTTTACTTTTAGACTAATTTCTTCCATGCCAGGTTCTTTTTTTTTTCTGCAGAATTGCTTGTTCAACCTAACTACTAATAATGATGCCAAGATAAAGAGGAAGATGCAGATATTCCGCTGTCACTTAGGTATTCTGCTTCCATTGTCAAGAGATAATGCATCTCCCAACTCCACCATTCCTGACCATTTCTTTTCTGAAATTTTGAAGCAGGCCTTGGAAGTGTATGTAGTAAAACGTAGCTACTTCTGTAAATATTACCTCACAGAAAACACTACAGCTCATCTTGATTGCCCAGGCAAAGGCAGCTCGTCCATCTGCCTGGACTCAGCTGCCACTCCAGAAGGTCCAGTGTCACCTCTGCCTGCATGGGTGTCTGACATGCCCTAGGGCGTCTCAAATGGCACTAGATGCCTGTTTCCAAGTGGCTTAACCAAGCCCTTAATTTGACTGCCAGGTTAGGCACCTCTGCATTGCTTTTTATCTGTGTCTTCCTTCTGCTCAATACAGGACATTTCAGTGTGATTTAGCCAATGACAAGATGTCTCTAACATAATTCAGACTGCCAAAGACAGCAGGAGACTGAAAAGTTAAGAAATCTCTCTCATTAAATTTTATCCTGCCACCAGTCACACAACTTCTTGAACTGGAATAAGTCATGTTAATACCAAAAAGCACTTTTCCAATTGTGAAAAGCACACCTTCAAGAAAAGAAAAAAAAAAAAAAAAGAAAAAAGAAAAAAATTCCTAACTCTTCTGGACACTAGTGGAAATGTGCATTCCCAAGACGGGTGATATGCCTGTATTATTCCATTTACTCATAAAAAAAAAAAAAAAAAAAAAGAAAAAACCTGAAGAGAAAAATGGTCAACAGAAGATGCTTTCTCATAATTTGTATTCTTATGTCAGGCTTTCCCCAGCAGATGGACAGGCATCTTTTTTAGCCCTCTATTGAGCTAACTAAATAAGCCATTCAGATACTACAAGAGAGAGACTCCTTTTAGCATAGCCTAATATTAATACCGGAAAGCATGTTAGGGAAATGACAAGCTGCCCATACTACATACAGTGCAGATATAATGCTTCCATGGCAATGTCTTGTAGATGAACTGCCCCTCTCTCTCCTCCCATTACCCCTCAAAGACTGTATAAAGAAAATGTCTAGCAAATTGGTGCTATACTTTGCAACTTAGTATAGTTGTTGTGAAAAATATGATTATTTGTAATATATTGCCAAAACGTGGACAATGTCTTACATCACAACCAGTGGAAAAACCTGTAGCCCTTTCACCTACATTTTAAATCTACACATATTTTATTTCCTGATTTTTTTGTTTTTTAATCAGAGCTATACAAATACGCTTCGTTCTAATTCATATTACTTGCTGTATCAGTGGAATTTTTCTATGTATGAAGTATTACATAATATGCTATACATAGTATAAATGTATTTATTAGTAGTAATACAATATACATAGTATAAATATGCATATTTATCTGCAAGAGGAACACAGATGATTTTTAAGTGAATCTTAACATTTTAAAGTGAAACCTAAAACTAATAGGTGAAATTCTGAACACCACATAAATCAATACTAGAATTCCTACTGATGTCAGTGGCGTAACTGCTCTAAGATTATTTGCCTTTTACTGTGATTCACACAGTCTACACACTTAAACTAAATCCTTGAAGAAGTAATCCAGTAATTTTATTTCAGAAGTGCTCCATGTCAGTAATGTTAACTGATGTCAGCATCACCCAGACTGCTAAATTAAGGCTATTTTTGAAGTTTTATCATTTATATTTGAAAAAAAAATTTATTACTATATTTTGGACATATTTTTCACTCTCTTTAGGGCAAACAGTATAGCATTTTGAACTCAGCTTCGCGTAAAGAATCAGTATTTTATCCAGTAAAATACATAACAAAATATGTATTTATTTTGTTGGGGGATTTATTCTTTATGTATATCATGTCATCTTTAAAACAATGTCTCATTAAAACATACTCTATATTTGTTTCTGATTTCATAATTATTATTATGGTTTACTAGTAACCACCATTTTATCCACAATAAAATCTCCTAATATACAGAGGTATAATTATAAAACTTCTTTAGCAATAACAAAAATTCTTTCCCTTTAAATTATTTTAATGTTTGAATGACTCTACAAATTACTTTACAACATCATTTTTTCACATTATAACTAAAATACCATATATATGAAAACTTCGCCAGGATTATTTAAGAATTCATTCAAGAAAAACAAAATGGAGTTGAGAGGCTGGTACATGTTTGGTTTAAACACAGACCTTACATTTTTCTGCATGTATATGAAACATTCTATAGCAGTTTTCACAAAAAAGTTGTTCTTTAGCATACATGGGTAAACTTTCTTTTCTGCTGTGCAGTATTCTTACAAACTGCTGTTTTGACACAGGTATGTTCCTAGAGCATTAGAAACTTGATGAGCGCAAAGGTATGTGAAAAAAAATTCTATTTAAATACCTAACCAAATGCTTTAGACTCCTTTGAGGTGGGAAATGCTACAGTAAAAACATGCAAGAGTGTAAATTGCCTCTTTCTTAATTTAATCTACATAGTTATTTTAAGTTTGTTCTTCTAACACTTCTTCACCTTGCCTAAAACACATTGCAAATTACATGGCTAATCCATGAATACTATATCCAATTCATTCCATATTTTATTAATAACTTTTAATTCCTTCATCTTCTCTCTGACTTACAATGCCCTTAATTCCTTCTTGCTTTTAAAGCACTCACAGTGGAAGCACTCAGGTTGACAATACTTATAGCATGTTCTAATCTGCCTCTTTGTGGTCTATCAAGTCAATGATCTGAAAACTAAAAAGTGTATAATTAGACACTGACATGTCCAAAGGAACTGTTACGGTCTATCATGTCACAGGTATTGACCCAATAGACTGTAACAGTTTTGGTCTGTTGGATTAGGAATCAATGTTTTAGTAACTCCCTAACTCCATATTTATCCACTCTGCTGAATACAACACACTCGAAAATTTTGAAGTCACACTTTCTTTCAATATCCTCTAAGAGTGAAGAAGCCCATATGAACTATTATAGAGATAATTCCTACTTTTAAAATGTTAACCAATGCTTTTTTTTTTTCTCTTTTTAGAGCAAAAGCATGCATTAAAATGCATCAAAGGAATATATTTATAATCACAGTTATTTACTATGAACTTTTATTTTAAAGTAAGAAACCCCCAAGTTAAAACTCATGTATATAACCTGATGTAGGCTAAATATATTAAACAAAAAGAAAGCAAGGATATTGAAGTTGATATGTAAATGTCAGAATAGGTGGACTGATTTTTTTTTTTTTTTTTTTTAATTATAAGCATTTAACAGCTCCCACTATGTTCAGGAAGAAACTGGCAGCAAAAGTACTCAGCATCTTTAAACTTGGAGCACTTTAGGAAGCCAGGTATGGAAATCTAGGCTCTAGAGTTCCTCTACCTTCTCTCTCAATTTTTTCTTCATGACTTCCAGCATGGATGCCAAACCAGATTTTACAGTAATAGCCAAGCCTTACCTTGCCTATGGGGATTCTTAAAATATCCCTTGATACTACAGTGAAGGAGAATGGAAATTACAGGAAAGAGAAGTAGAAGCAGGATATGAAGAATACAAGCTCTGACATGATAAAAGTTTCATAATCGGTGTTTACCATCATTCTGGGGCAGAAACCCTAAGCTTTCTCACTAGTGTATTACCTCAGAATTGAACTAGTGGAGTAGTTTTAATAATTACATGATATTACATGAATACTGATGTTACACACAGGTGAATCAAGCCTTCAAAGTATCAGAAAACATGTTAATTTACCAAATATTAGAGGAATGTATTAAAACATCAAAGTATATAAAGTAGCTTTCCAGACTTCGTAGGAGATTATATTTTTATGAAATGTAATTGTTTGCCATGTTTTCCTACATTAATATGACTCGCTGTGTCTCCCCAAAAAGTGGTATATCTACAATATTTAAGGATGAACCATGTTTCAGTCATTAGAAAGTACTCTACGCAATACATGTTTATTTCAGCTAGCTCTATATGAAACTCTCTGTTCATAGTATTTTAAACTCTTTGATTATTTTTTTTTTCTGCTACATTGTCTTTATTCGTAATCATCCACTTTTACTTTCTAATTCCTTCACTAAAAGGTACTGTTATGGCTATAATATGAGTCACATACTCCAGTCATCCCCAAAACAGTGATCTGAGTGATGAACATGGATTATGAAATATTAACACGATGCCAGTGATCCTCTAGTTTGCCACAGATCAGAAGATACAGACATAAAGACATACACGCCTAATAGGTAGGTGCCCAAATCCATTACCTCTCTGTAATAGCAAAGTGAATGATTTTATTTTTATTTGCAGTATTAGGAAATAAACAAGCTTTAGCTACCACACAGGATAAACAGAAAAAAACTAGACCAATCAAACACCACCACATCAAACCTAAGTGTTTGAAGAAGAAAAGTGTTAAATATATGCTATATTATTGCTGTTACAAAAGCTAAACGCAACCTTTGTACCTGGTCAAGATGCTAACTGATCCTTTTCATTCTCAAAATTTGAGTAGCTCAGGATATGGTCTATATAATTCTTGCTTATGTATCATCTTGTCCCCCAAACTTCTCCATTTCTCAAGATTCAACTTGTATAGCAAAATTCAAAAAGGTTTGAAGGTTCCAGCTGGGAGTAGAAGAGTAAAGTTATTGCTATATTCTATTCTTTTTCCTCTTCCAACCCAATTAATTTAGAAATTAAAACTGTGTATAGAAGCTCTTTTTCCTAAATCTTAAAAAGTACAATCATGAAATGAATGAAGTACTACATTTTAAAATATTTATCCTCCTATAAAATTATTTAATGGGAAATTAAATTCTGAGTGAAGATGCTATTATATTTTATATGCTCTCAAAACCTTAACTTTTAGTATATATCACTAGTAAGATCCTTAATAAGAGAAAATAATTTGAATAAAACTATAGTGGTTTTCATTTTTTATTCATAAAATAGAAGATCTTAAAGTCTACAATATACAAAAAAAGTCACCTCCATCTACAGAAGCTCACATTTTGTATTTTGTGCATTTTTATTCTTCATTCTAATTTTTCATTCTTTAATGAGCATGTTTCCAATTAAATCAAATCTGTAGCTATTCTATTTTAGGATAATCTGACCAAAAATATCAAGTATTACTGTCTACTACTTGCCCAAAGAGAACTGGAAAATATATTAAGTTATATCTCTGTAGACACTACTTTGACAAAAATGGATACTCCACATAGGCATGTTACAAATGTAAACTATTAGAATATCAGGATTTTACCAGGAGTAAGATTTCAGATCTGGAAGATACACAACTTCCATACAACAAAATCTCCTCTCTCAAATTTCATACAAAATCCTACGTATGACCACAGAACATGTAACACAAACTGATAGTGAAAAAAATATATATTTTATACTACAAAGTGTTACATGCAAAATATTTTGGAATATGCCTTATTTGCTTTTAAAAAAGATCAGTGAAAAAAAGAGGTCAGCTTCCAGTGATGAGGGATCTAATCCAGAAGTTGTCAATGGGAATCTTCCCATTGTTTCTAGTGAGATTTAAATTTGACACTATATTAGAAAAAGGGAATTACCTTCAGAGCAAAATACCTCTGTACATATGTATGTGTGTGTGTGTGTGCGTGTGCGCGGGTGTGTGTGTGTGCGTGTTTGTGGGTGGATGATGGATGGGGAATGTGTGTATATATATGAATACACAATCATACATATATAAACACACATAATTATCATTATTAAATACAACAGGGTTAGCAAGCAGTACAAGTGAAATGACTCTGCCTTTCAGACAAGGCTAAGTTTACTATTACTGGGGTTTTGTTTTATTAAACTACCATATACACTTCCATAAATATTGCTGACAAAGTTAATATGCAAGAAAGGAACATTTTTCTTACTCCGATCGAAGATGCAATAATCAAATCATAAAACACAAAACCAATAGCCAATCAATGTGAATAAGTCTGCCCATAGGCTTAATTCAAGCAAGCCATTCACTGAGCTATGTGATGGATCTGTAAAATCCAATACAGCATTACAGACATACTAGCAACATCAAGTGAACATGCAATGACAAAATGACAATACGCCCCACTGCCATGCTTTGACTTCTTCTACCTCATAAATATATAACTTGATGACTTGGCCAGTTTCTATTACTTCAGACTTGCACAGAAATCTAACTATATTTTTATTTATATTTTGAAAATATTACAAGAAAGCTGACTAAAAGCTGTACGAACATTTTATTGACATCTGATTTAGTATCTTTTGCATGTCCTTACAATTATTTTTTCCAAACACTCTCGGTTTAAAGAGTTTGGCAGGCAAAGCTCCTATGTGAAGAACATATATAGATCAGTAGGTCCCCTTTTACCAGTTATAAAAATTGGAAAAATTATCAGAAATATTTTAAATATTGGAAAGATAAACATGATTTTTTTTGATCCACTTCTGCAAAAAGCTTCAAATCTTTAAGTGCAATTTAGTGTGATGATAGATCACACAGTATAAAAATCCAATTCTAAATTTTTTTGAGGTTGTATTCAGTGATTATATTGCTTCATAAATTAAAAAAAAAAAACTGTACCTTTCTCTTTGTTTGCTTTGTTGTTTTTGTTTTACACTTCTAAGAAATGACTGGAGAAATCTGCAAGGTCTACCTCCATCGTGAAATTGTTTTTACGAGTACGTGATTTGTCTTAAGAAATACTTAGGGCTTTGTGTTGATTTGTTTCATGAGATTTCCTTGCCACCTGATTCTCCCCTATATATCTGTTCTTTGCCTATTTCCAGCAATATTTCCAGCTGTGACAAACAAGGATACCATTGCATTTTTTCACAATAGAGCTCTCTTACAGTGATCATTATCCATTGACTTGGTGTATTGATTCTGGAGTCTCAAATCTTTCTGTTAACCTTTATTTTTAATTTACCAAAACGTCTCCAATCTAAAGATTTCCTCTTTCCATCTCCTGACTTAAGAAGCATGTCAAACATGGAACATTGCCATTCATCATGTATATGAGCTGTGATAAAAAAAATAAAGCTTTTTAAATTTTTTTAAATGAATATGAAGTAGTATTTCCACGATATGTCACTGCTTCAATAGTACATACTCACTTCATTTTTCTGGGCATTGTTTACACATACACAATAAATATATTTCATGTGTAATTAAATTAAATAGGGGCTCAAATCAACAATAAATAAGAGTAGTATAAGGAGATATGGAATCTTCAATATTGTCAGAGGACAGCAGATGATTATTACATTGAGGAGAAAAGACAAGCAGTTGTACTGAACTATATTTCAGCACTTTCAATATTAGTAATTCATAAAAGTTGCTCAATTAAATTCATTAAAAAATGAATGAAAAGTTAAATTAAGCAAACTGTAGCTGTGAGTAATCAGAGGTATCCATGTTTGTACATAGTTTCCCATATGCAGAGAAATGTTTGAGCAGATTGTTATTTGTTTTGTTCTCTATGCTAGTTTTAGGGTTCTCCCATAAAGAAATTCAGCTACAATATTTGTAATTAAGACAAGAAACCATATTCTTTTGGGGGAAGCAGATCGAAGATGAGGGTTAACCACATTTAAAAAGAGAAGCTAAATTAAAAAAAATCCAAAGATATAAAATTAATTTAAGATACTTAAAATTATGCAAGAAAAGACAGGTTATTACAATTCTAATTATACACAAAGTGTATCTGAAAATTAGACATTTTTTCAAAAAAATAATTAAGGGTTGTAACAACTGCATTATTACTGATGCCATCTCAAGCTTCCTTTACAGCCTTTAAGAGCACTATCATCTTAGACAAATCCTTTACTTTTTTTGTCAGCATAACTCTTAGTGATGTTGACTCTCTACCCATAGCAGAATATGTGATAAACTGATGTTTTATCACAGCATTTGGTTTGGTTTATGAGAAGGTACATTAATTCATAATTAAAGTATTTAAAAGTCATCTTGATATTGTTCAGTTTCTCTATGTAACGTAGAGGTTTTCAGAAATTCATTTATTCATAGGAATAAACACCCTATAAAATGATCCAGGGACACCTGAATGATATCTGGCAAAAAATGACTAACCACAGGAGGTTATTTATAATTTTGTCCTTTCAGTTTAGTAAGTTTTTAGAAGCAGGAATTGTTTTGCGTTATAAGCTCACAGAAAAATACTAGAGCTGCGACATGCTAACACACCTTTGTGGAAATGAAATGAAACTACTGAGTAGCACTTCACCTTTGTAGGTTACCCTAAGTAGAAATAGTACATCGCGAACAAAGTGCGTACAGCACATATCTAGTTGATATTACTGATCCAAAATTAATAGAAAGTAACTTGCTTACCTGTCTGACACAGCATGCCTCAGCCACACATGCAAATTATTTTATTCACATAACTTTTAAAAGTATATCTTCATTACCCAGAATAAGCATTTAAAAGGCAAATAAGCATGCATAGCATTGTAACATTCATACCATGGTACTTTGTTCTAAAAATACAGAATCCATGAACAGCACTTCAATCTAAGAAATAGTTCACTGAAATTTCTTAATCTGTTGATTTCTTTAAGAAACAGAAACATTTAAAACAATGTCTAATTTAGCATCTAAAGAAATTTTTCAATACATATTCAAGACTTAAGAAATTATCTCCATGATCCCAAGGGAAAATTTTCTTATATCAGGAATTGAGAAGTGTGACCTTACTTCTCACTGCTATTGTGAAGCAAATATATGCATGTGTCTTTCACAATATACATCCTCCCTTTACGACTGTACACTCTTCAAGTACTTGAAAAGTATTAAAGATAGCATAGATTTTCTTAAGGGTACAGTTTATGAAGAAAACATAGGATATTCTTTCTTTTCATTCAAAATCATGTCCACACACTGCAAAGACTTAATTTTATGCAATTTGACAAAATCCTATTCCTACTGAAGTCAATAGCAATTTAGACATTAGCTTCAAAGGGGTCCCAATTTTCACCTTGCAAGAAGACAAATTAATTTATGTGACATGGCTTTTAGTTTATAGAAGTTAAGTCTTTGCATGTTTCCGTTATGCAGATTTTAATAATCTTTTATTCCTGGTATTATTTTCACCAAATGCAGTTTACATTTTGAGGATAAAAATACAGAGCAAAAGAAGAATAACTGAATTTTTTTCAGTGTTTCAAAAAAATCAAATGCCTGGAAAGAAAGCAAATGGAAGAAATATTGTTTTTCCTTGGAAAAGCTTCCTAAGTTCAAGCTTAGACACAGTTCATTCTCAGTTTCCACTGACTAAAACAACGTCAATGAGAACTGAGGGCACTCAATAGGTTCAGGTTCTAAATCAGCTGAAATAATACTCCTAAGACGAATAATGATCTTTAGTAGCAGACCATCATGAAGCTGTACATATATTTATCTACACAGTACAAGGGTCACAGACATTAACTAGATGATCTACAGCTTGGGAATGTGCACATCTCATGCCTGATTCTCAATTAAGGCCTAAAATCTCTCAATTTATGGCTATTCATGGATTATAATAAAACAGTCTGCTTTAGATATCACAATTATCTGCAGAGCAACAAGACAGTTATGAGACTTCAACAAGGCAAATTTATAGAATCATCTTCAGCTTCCACTGGTCAAATATTTATTAGCAGTAAATGAGGTCTTACCTGTCACTGTAGGCAGCTGCAGTGGCAGTGGCAGGCTGGGCATACCGGTAGGCAGCATAACCACCCTGAAACACAAACTCAGGCTCTAACTGGATTGCTACAGCACCTTAAATAACATTTTGCAAAATTTAGCAACAACTGAAAGAGTACTGTCATGCTGTAAGTTCAGTTAAGGGGTTAAATACATAGGAAATATTTCAGTGAATCGTTAAGCAAAATTTATCACCACAAACTTGTTAAGATCTGTCCCAGAGATCAGGAGAAAGCAATGAACTGTATTCACCAACGTTAGTTTTTTTACAAGACAATACTGTATTCTTTCACAAGTTTTCAAGTAGCAATTGTTGTTCTTGTGAATGAGGTGTATGCATATTAATAAAGCGATGCTGAATTTAAAAGAAAAACTCAGCTAATAATCAATTCTTTTTCGTACAAAATACGATTTATCACGTCTGGTTGATTAAACCTACGAATTTGTGCACTCAGTTAACACTTAATGTTACATAGGTTTCCAATTTATACATAAAATTATAATGAAGAAGCAAAATTCTCTTCTTCCATGAATTAACATTCAGTTGTATGTAACATTAATTGCAGCTGTTCAATTAAGCAAACAGGACAAACAAACACACATTTGAAAGGAATTGTGTGCAGTGATGCATTGATTATCAAACTGTGAAAACAGCAGAGCTTCCTGTTCAATGGACCACGGTGTTATATCAACCATTTCAAAATGATCTCAGCATGCCAATTAACAGAGGCCAGTCTCCACAGATAACACAAACACGATTTACCTCCCAATTAGAATTCACCACCCCATAATCCACTGGGACAGGGGACTTTTGTATTTCCTTTCCCACTTACCCCCACCTTAACAAAGTCGAATAAGGCAGTATCAGATCACTCAGCTTTGAATAAAATTCACCCTTTTGCTAAAGTGTTCGCTTTAATGGATTGATTTTTTTTTTTTTTTTTTGGAAGGCTGCATTCACACAAGATATTATGCTGAAGCATGAAGAATAGGCCACGATGTGTCAACCTTTACTGTAACAGTAGTACATTTTTACTGCAGGAACTTTTGTGGGTTTTCTATTTTGATTTTACAAATAAAAATCCACTCTTTTCAGAAAAGCAATTTCAACTACTTTTACAAGCTATTTCCCCTTCTACTACTTTGCTTGGTGGAATCGCTTTCATCCCTAACAGGTGTAAACCTTTTTTGGTTCAAAGATTTGAAGCAGGTTGGTTTTGGAAATCAATCATTCAGCTGATAACGCCACATCACCCTAAGAATAAACACAGGTTTTACATATACTGACAGCTCGTTAGAAAGTCCAGGCTTTGAATTGTCAATTTACTGGAGGAATATTCTTTCTGGCTTTCTCAAGCGCTCACACAGAATGGTACCTTGACCTCCCCGCCCCTGGTCAGCTCCCTGCCCGCAGCAGTCGTGTCGCACAAGCCCTGCCACGAGGCAGGTACTTTCACACCACCATATATGATGCTGTCTCTTTTGCAGCAAGCTGCTTCTCTGTGCAAGCACAGAAGCGTTGAGATGAAATACTTTCTCATTTCGGATCATTTGATTTTTATAAACCAATAGAAGGCTACTACTGTCAAAAATGTATAATAGGCGCATATTGCCTGCAGGTATGTGCATACAGGCAATCGGATGTCAAATAATGTCACCAAGTGCAAACTGAGCCAGTAAACAGTGAGGCTGAGAGATGATAATGCAAGCTGCGCACTTGGTCTGGCTTCCGCTACAAGGAGAAAGATGAGAGATTATACAAATTTATCTGTTCTCCCCTCCTGTTTTTTTGAGTGCTAAACATAGCACCTTTTTTTTTTCTTTTTTTTTTTTTCTTTTTTTTCCCTGAGTGCTGATACAAGGGAGTACAAATGGTAAAACTATAAAGAAGATATTAAACTTGTTTTCATGATCCAGTCCTGAAAACGTGTGGCAGACTGCAAGTCGTTCTGCAGCATGACATGATTCTGTTCGCTACATGTATGACTCCTTTGCTTGCCCTCTAGTCCATTTCTAAAACCCCCTATTTAAATGTGAGAGCCACCTCACTTCAATCCAACTATGCACATAACGACTCCCACCATGGTACAGAATTGAGAATGGGCCACCATGAGAAGTATCAATGTTTCAATGTTCTTAATCAGACAAAAATGAGACAGGCTGTTCACATAGTGGTTGGTCTTAAATCTGCAGATGGTAGGCTCTGTGGGGATTGTTTTTCTTTCCTTTATTTAACTGTCACTAAAAATTGGTCAGTCTGTGAAGATGGACCCTTTCTTGCTCCCTAAATACAAGAGTTACATTCCTTTTATGCTTACATTTTGATTTGCTTTCATCAAAGAATTGCTGCTGAACAATGAAGCTCAACTCTGAACTTTATTAAGCAGCTTTGGATTCAACAATCAGTGTGAAATCTGTGAGAGTCCTGGAAAGACTGAGTCTAAAGCAATAAAAATAAAAAGAGATCGAAGTTATTGAATTTGCCCGAGTTCTTTGGAGATCTAAAATGCAGGACGCATTTGGTTATCGGGAAAATCATAGCTCCCCACAGCCTGTGTCATGATTTCATATCTTTAACAGAAGCTATCATATAGACACACATAAAATCATTCTTAAGCAAATTATTTTTATGGGGTTTGTGTTCTGCAGTTTCGGTGTGGTACTAAGTTTTCTTATTGTTTTTCTTCGGTTACTTCAGATGATTTATCATTACAACAACAAAATACTTGAAGGTACATTTTATACTGGGAATCAGGATGGGAATCTGATTCAAACCCCTGAACTCTAAACTCCTGTGGCAAGTTCTACTTCACAATCTTTCTCTAATTTTGAACTTGGCTGATATCTTAGATGAAGAATACGCTAGTAATATACATCTCTTGAGTAACATATTAAATATTTATCTTCATGCCTTAGACTATATTGCAAAATAAAATATTTATAACAAAATTATGTAATAATTACATAATAATAAATAACAATTTTCAGTTCCTATGTTTTAGAAATGTTTTGGGAATGCTTTTTTTCCCCTCACTAAGTACATTCAAACAGAAAGTACCTGACTGTTATGCTTTAAGTTACTATTTTGAAAATTCAGCTAAAATAATTTAAAAATGCCTACTGCCTTATCTGTGCTCCCATATTTGCTACTTCCAAAAGAATGATAACACAATGTTACAGCAGCTTAAGTTGTCTTAAAAAATTAAGTATAGAGCCAATATTCTCACAGTCCATATATAGAGATATATCTCATTGGCATAAAATACTGAATGGGATGCTCACAACAGTAACTGTTGAATTTCATGGGATATGAAGAATTTCTGTGATTTTGTGATAGAATCTGGAAAATAAAATGCAACTTGTAGCCTATTCTTATCATTTATACACACAAAATCCATTTTCTCACATAACTATTTAAGTATTAGTATGATTTTACAAGAGTCTACATTCAGCACAATGATTTTTGTCCATCAGTCAGCATGTCATACCTGAGGTAACTTATTGCCATACACAGGCTCTTGCAATACTGCTCTATAAAGAAAGAGAAATGTAATGATTTGAATGAGTAAGGAAAGAAGGATGGAAAGAAACATGTAAGGAAGGAATTTAGACAAATTCCCCAAAGCCACTCATTACAATTTTCCTTTCAATGTTTTATACATCTCTGTGGCTCAGGCAAATTGAAAAAGAGCTGTGGGATCCGTGGAAGATCAGTAGCCAATTGTTACAGAGAAATCTTAAGCAATTTTAGAAAAAAATCGCAGAATTTTTAGATAAGATATGAAAAAATGGAAATGAATGGAAAATCAAATGCATCTGAATTTTTAAAGAAAATGTGTATATCTGCAGTAAGAATAATTTCCGCAAAAATGAGTTATACAAACGCACATCTATAGATTACAAAACCATGTATACATGTGTGCACCTCCTCCTAAAATACCTAAATTACTTTTTATCTTGATCTCAGATGTACTGACAGTGTTTACTGTAGATACAGAAAAACTAAGTGACTCTAAATGTTAGTTTTTCCTATTACTAACATTTTATGTGAATGTTGATAATTATTTTTCCTCAATTTTTACTTCCTATACTTCCTTTCACTCAAGGATCTCAAAGTATTTTGTGAACATAAATTAATCAAGGTTCAAAACCTTCTCTAGTGTTGAGAATTATAGCTGCCTTATTAGCTAAAATTAGAGAAATGGGATTAAAAAATGGCATGAATTATACCCAGCCCTGTAGAATATAAAAAGTTGTAGCAGTCATTTCCTCTTCCTCCACTCATATGATATTGAGGTTTAAACAGTATTTGTTCTGCTCACGGAGTAAAACTTTGACTGGGAGAATTAAAAAGAAAATATCCACCACCCCTTTGTGCTGGCTCAACTTCTGGAACAGACCTATGTGAAAGGTTCATGTTATTTCTATATTGTGCTCCCAGAGGTACCTGTTGCCTCAGAGAAGCTCTTGGTAATGTATCCAAACTGACACCACCTGCATTCATTCCAACCAAATACAATCACCAGGAGTGATCGAGCATTTTTTTGAATGTAGTGTTTATATCACAAATAAAGATCAGAGAGATGAAAAGACACATCCCTCCATTTAAAAACACAAAAATCTTTGGTTCTTAAAAGGAAGACTTCAGTGCTAACTGCATATCCTTGCTGTTCACACTAGAACAGTGCCTTTCAGGATATCTGATTGCATCGATGGACTTCTACCTAGTACCAAGGGAACGTTGCTTAGATAATTATATCTGCTTTTTCCTTGGGAAATAAATACATGTTCCATCCTCAATACCATCATACCTTCGAGCTAAAGGAGATGGCAGTAGCTATTGATAATCTCGTTCCACCTGATAATTCACCCCTGATCACAAAGTATGCCTTATTCTTGATCAGCAGCTCAGAAAAAAGCCTCAAACCTATGTACTTATACGTTGTCGTGGACTCTCACCAGCTGCAGTATGACAGGTTCAGAATCCTGAGAACAGGTTAGAAAATCTTGCTGTGAACAATAAGACTGACGAATGCACATGGTTAAACCGTATTGCCAAGGGACTTCTGAAGCTGGTGATGACAGAGTTTGGAAGTTTCTCATCTTTCTTAGCCTTCCCACATTTTAGGTGTGGATTGAAGACTGACATGTTCTGAAAACATTCTTTATGACAATGGTAAAAAAATAAAAGATTTCAGATAAAGCAGAGCAGTAGTGTAGAGCTATTATTCTAACTGCATATTTCTGCGCCTGTTACTATTTTTGCTTCATTTTATGGAGTGTATTTTCTTATTTTCACAAGTGTCAATCTTCATCTAGGAACTTCTATATTTGCTGGAAGGCAACCTTAATTCTCTTTTAATGACTTTTTCTCTTAGTGAATCAATACGTAATTTTAAAAGGTCTTCCTTACTTCCTAATCATCTCCTTTATTTTTCCTACTCAAAGGCACATTTAAAAAGGAATTCAATAGCTCAGCTATTTCAGAGGCATTATTACATTTCATATAGGACTATATGAAATACAGAATATATTATATTACATCTAGAATCATAGATTTTTCATTTTAGACCGTACTTTCCACCCATTTTTATATTCCTATTCTCTTCTATTCCTCTAGTCAGTATTAAGCAACTCTGGCTATTTGCTGTTCTTGGTTTACCCTGCAGTTTTCACCCAACCAGTATCTTTCTGTGTCCTCCCTCCTTCCTTTCCACAAAATCTAGCCATCAAATTGATAGCTAGTTATGAGAAGATTGGCATGGTCCATATTATTGTTGGTACTCAGTGTAATCATATCAGAATGAAACTCACTTTGATATACTTGTTAATGCATATTTTTGGTCTGGCTTTTCAGTACTGTGTTCCTTTTGTTTTGCTTTCTGTGGTATTTTTAAGGTTCCTTTCTCTCCAGTCTACTATTAAAACCTATATTGTTTAAATTTTTTTCCTCCTTTTTTTCCACAAAGCATTTGTTCTTTCACAAAGCTTCAGCTCAGCACTTAAAATGAAAAGCTGAGTAGAACTATGTCATAATCAATTGGGATTTAATAAATAACTTGGTCCACTGCAAACTAATACACTAAGAACAAATACACTGTGAATTGTAGGGTTTCTTTTGATTTATGCCAGTTCTCTATCTCTCTCTCCCTCCCCTGCAAAATCTTTTATATGCAAGAAAGAACAAACATGAAGAAAAATGAATTATAAAATAAGAAGCTTTGTACATTATAAAAAAAATTAAATAAATTTCCAGAAGAGTGTTTTAATTCTGTCAACTGCTGTAAAGGTAAACATTCTGGTGCATTAAGAGAACTAAGAAATGCAATCAGAAATACAAGGCTGCAACTGAGTGAAAAACAATGACCAGTATAGTTATTCCATATTCTAATGCACATGACTATTCCAGACAACAAAACTGAAGCTATACTAGAAATTAGTAATTTCTTCAGTATCTTCCTCATTGAAATCACTTTCCATTTGGAAACAAAATGTTAAAAGTCTGTGAGAGGGTGTGAGGCCACCTAAAAACAATATTGTCAATCACCAAAAGAGATATTCCTGTTTTTCAGCAACAGTGGGTTCCAAGACTATGAACTGTTACATTAACATTTAGTTCCCACCTATACTATCACATTAAGCAATCCTGAGAAAGATGTTTTGTTGCCTTTCAGATTTTCGGGTTGGTAAACTGAGCAAAATCGATGTCACATTCTTTTGACAGTTTGAAAAAATATGAAAATTGGAAACCACACTTGAGGAAATTCCACACTGTACCTCGTATCTTATATAGCTCAAAAATTCAGCAGCAATGTGTTTAGGTGAGATTAAAGCAGCACACTACACTTGAGTAAGCCTTTGGCAAATGGGTGATTCTCATGTGTTGTAAACAATATGTTACTGATAACATCACTAAGTACATAAGTACATAGGGAGAGAATTTTAATCCATGCTAATTTATTTTAAATATATTTTTAAACTACACAAATGAATTTTCAGATAAGTGTCAGCCTCTTTCTTCCCCTATCAGAAAAACAAAACCTACTTCATCCATAAATTCAAATTGCTTTCCTTCTTTATATAAAACTTATTTTAAAAAAATCTGTTCCTGTGGAAATAGTTCTAAAAGATTGCTGATAATGAATACAAGGAATGTTTTCTAGCACTACCTATTGAATTTTTAATATTCATACCAATTTCAACTCATCCATCTCTTGGTATCTCAACAGAGACAGTACAACAGAAGTACAAGTAGGTTAGAGAAAGTTATCGGCTGAAATAAAGATGATACCTGTAATTTAGGTCCAGATTGCTTTATTAAAATAATAACAAATGTGAAAGATTACTGGAGTATCAGTGACATAGTTTACATCTACATATTTTAAAAAAAAGCCTGTGAGCATAGGATATAAAAATTAATTATTTTAGAAGAGTGAAATTCAGCCTCAACCACCTGAAACCTCTCTTGCATACTCAGACATAAGTAGTCTCTTTGTATACATTCAAGGTAAAAACTTCAGTATTGGTAAGAAACTTAAAAAAATATTCTTTAAAAGGAAATTGGTGACCAATGAGGTGAAGTAGGTAATGATGGATCCAGGGCTATAAATCCTTACTAACAAATATAACCATTCCTTACATCATGAGCAGTGTCTACCCATTTCATTTAAATTGAAATAAGTGGATTTTAAAAGAGCAGATGGAAGTCTACTTGGATTACAGAAAATACATAGCCATATCTTAAACTTACTATGTAATTAAGCTCTACTGTCCCCATGGGATTTACGTATACCCAGTGTTGCCTGGATTTGGGAAATCTGTATCTCTCCGCAAAGTATTTGCATACTTCAGGTATTAATAATACTCAGCTTGCCTTGATTTTTAAAAACGAGCTTTTAGGGACTTGCAGAAGAATGTTTCTGCTTTATTTTTATATTTTCTTTGAACTTCAATTTTGAAGGGAGACGCCCCTCCACACACGCACACACGTTTTTCACATCTTCTGCATTCATTCAGCATTTGATTGAAGAGTTAATTCAGCTCCACTGAACAATGATAGATGTAATGAACAGAAAGGTCTTCCAATGTGAGAGATATTCTTCTCAATTCTTTCTGACAGGCAAGGGATGGTAAATAGACAAAACAGAGTCAAGCTAGGCAGCAAACTTGTAAAAAGAATGACTCTGGTAATGTACAAGGACAGCATGCACATCAATGAATACTTACATAAATGTCTGCACCATAAAATCCATCCTGGTATACAACACTGCAAGGATGCACACACAAAGAAAAACATCCATATTAGTGCATTTCCACATGCAAATGCCACCAACCCCTGCACAGCTGAGGTTAGTCTTGTCACAAGAACAGAGGGAGCGGGGAAGGAAGGCGCTCTTCACATTGGTTAAGGAGGTTGGTAGTAATTATCGGAAGTGAAACTGTACCGAATACAACATCTTATAAAGTAAGCCAAATGCTTAGTCAAAGAGAGGCAAAGCATGGCAGGATTGGAAAATACTTTTGGGTTTCTTTTTTTTAAGCAACC
Source organism: Fulmarus glacialis (assembly GCF_000690835.1). Classification (NCBI taxonomy): domain Eukaryota; kingdom Metazoa; phylum Chordata; class Aves; order Procellariiformes; family Procellariidae; genus Fulmarus; species Fulmarus glacialis. The sequence goes on along the minus strand of NW_009233621.1, from coordinate 63,754 downwards.
CCACATTGGCAGCATTTTTTCTATAAAAATTTTCAGTGGGCCAATCCTACAATCAGTTTTAATATGTTAACAAAATGCTATCTCTTAAACTACTACTTTCTTGTCCTGCAATTATCTCAACCCTCTGAAACAACGTGGTAGTTGTCATTACTTAGATGGAAAACAAAACAAAGTATAAGTTTATATGGTGAGAGGAACGTGTGAAATAATCACAGTGGTGGTATTCTACCCATTGAGTCAAATCCCAATACCTCAATGTACACACAGGTGGGAGTACTCATAGGTATGGCATTGTTGGCTTGATATGCATTTCCAATAGTGACAAGAGGTCTGTTAAGAAAGTCATGGCGTTATCTTATAAAAAAAAGTATTAACCTTCCTCACTTTATCATTCTACAACTTTGGCGAACATGCCCGTGATTCTGAGCTCCTCTGCAGTTTTGGTTGGATACATTACCACTTATCTGAAAAAATGTAGTATTGTTATATTGCTGTTAACAGTTTGCCCAGAGACTGCTGCATTTCAGCTAAGACAAATCGTCACTGTAAATAGTTCAAATTTTAGATTCTAAACACTTCAGGATAAATGACATAGTATGACAAAGATGGTTTAAAAGATTACACTAAATAAGACTGGAACTACACAACAGTGGCCTACCAATTACACACATTACATAAGTCCTGAAATTTTACATTCATTTGGCAGTTCTGCAACTTAAAATGGGTATTTCCAATACCAGAATCAACACAAGCTGTTTTGAGAGCTAAATATGAGAGCACACAATAGGTTTTTTGCAACAATATTTTCAATTTGGGAATAATATTATCTGGGAATAATAGCTATTACCATGTTTCTAGCCTAAGCTGTTTTGCAATTCCAACAAGAATTTTCATGTCAGAAATATAACTGATCTAGCGAGGTCAATGACCAAAACCCACAGGGCTGAGCTGGTACGTGTCTAAGTCAGAATCACTTGAGAAAATCATAAATATGCATACATGCACATAAACCACATTGATAAAACCACATTGATGATAAAAGTTTGCTATGGAATAATAATGTGTGAAAACTCGGCTCCACTTAAATCACAGTGTCTGCCATTTGCTTCAGTAAGGTCAGACCTTTACTCATGTATTTTTCCATTTATTATGTCTGCAGAGCAAAATATGCCAAACCTTGTCTACACTGGTAGCATTCAGAGAGCTTGCTATTTACATTGTAGTGTACATTCATTTTGGTTTTGATATTCTAATTATTTTAAAATATTACATGTTTTTCTTATACCTGTTTGCATGTAAGAAATAAAACATTCCACATGACTGTGAGGTGGAAGTACACAACTGTGAACAACATGGAAGGAGTTTTATGAGATCATATACGAATGATACAAAGTTTACTGAAGATGGAGGCCCTACAACCGCAACCCCCAGTTCCTCATATCCCTGCGCCACTTGTGCTGGGCGGAGGTGGAGGAGTTGGGAACGAAGGAGTGAAGTTGAGCCTGGGAAGAAGGGGCGGGGAGCAGGGGAAGGTGTTTGGGGTTCTGTCTTTGTGTCTAACCATCCAACTGCATTTTAATAGGCAATAAATTAAAATAATTTTCAAGTCAAGTCTGTTTTGCCTGTGTTGATAATTGGTAAGCAATCTGCCTGTCTTTATCTCAACCCAAGAGCTTTTCCATGTTACTTTCTCCCCTAAACTCTTGAGGAGGGGGAATGAGAGCGCAGCTGGGTGAGGGTCTGGCAGCCAGCCAAGGTCAACCCACCACACTACATTAAAACATACGACTTTCAATTATTACTAAACATCGCTATTCAGAAAATAACGCTTTTGAGAGAATATGTGTCAGAAAGGGGACGTTTTTTCTTCCTTCTCTTGGTGATCTGTGGATATACAGTGAAGATGTCACAAGATGAATAGGGGCTGATACATTTTGAATTGGTTGTAATCTTGGATAGGTTCCTTCATTCACCTAAGCCTTTTACGTATAACGCTCAGTCATGTACAGACAGAAACTTAGTTTGAATTCTAAATATGCAACTGCTTGATAAATATTATACCGAAGGAACGACCCAACACTAAAATGAGACGTGAATGCATGACTCCGTCATTAAACATGGTTAGTATTAATATGAAGTGACAGAATCAGGCAAATGAGTATAACATTCCCAAGCAGGACATGCACTATGAAAAGATATCAGTGGATTTTATCTTATTTCCTCCATATGGTCTTGTAGTATGATAGCGATGTTAAATATAAAACTTTCTGCTTCTTTTGAAGTTTGAAGAAAAGTAATTCTTCACATTTTCACAGATTTTTCAGAGGATATTTTCTCTATTCCCTGTCCTTGTCATTTTTGACTCCTGTGACTGAATCTTACCAGTGGAGTCAAATGTATTTTCTAACAGCACCCTTCATCAGAAGAACAAAGTGTAAAACACCAAAAGCTATGTTTTGCTCTTGCTCTTTTCTTTCCTTCAGTACATAATTTTCCGAAGGGTAATTTGCTTGGCTTATCATCCCCTTTTCTCTCTCTGAAGCTGTAGGCAGAAAACAGATGATAAGTCTCAAGCATGGGAAGAGACTGAATGCATCACACAGGGGCCCATCTCACCGCAGCTCCTTTTACAGTTTATATTCAAAAAAATTGTCTTGGCAGACAGATAAATCTTGAGTTCCTTGTAAACCAACACGGGGTCTGGAAACAGCCGCATTATTGAAATCTGAATTACTTCAGCCAGGAATGGATGATATGTTAATGCACTACCTGGAGGCATTAAAATAAGAACAACAATTTGGGGGGATTTATTCAGTTGTATTTTATGATTTTGTAGTGCTAAGAAAAACTCAGAGGAGAGAGAAATCTTGATTTAATAAGAAAATGTGCATCTAAATAACATCATATGTGGCAATCATTTCCTGAAATTATTATTCTATAAATATGAAACTGTTTTCTCACGAACTATTATACATCTGCTTTGCATGGGTTTAACTGCTTTACTTTAGTCTCTGTGTCTTATAATAATTTTTTGTAACTGTATTAAGACAAACTCTTTACTAGTTTAGATTCCACCTCTGTAATATCCTGGGAGGACTACATCTGTCTTCATTATCATTTTTCTATCCTTATCTTTCAAAAGGATTGGGTTGAATCATCTATCAATGATATAAGAAGACAGTTCTTGACTGCTCAAACCGTAGTTCAATAACTTCATAGCAGCTGAGTATATGTGGCCCTCAGCCGTACACACAGTCTGCACAAGTTAACATAAATAACCTAAGGCAGGTTAAGTGCATGGAGTGATTGATTCAGTGTAACAAACGGGCATTACAATCATGATTTCATTCATTGCAATAGGAATCGTGGTTACAGTTTGCTATTTCCCCTCCATCACAACTAAGAGAAAGCACTTGAGGAACAAAAGTTCTCTGTTTTCTGATTGCCGGCAGGGTCGACTTCACTGTCCTACACATTTTTTCCAGTTTTTGGTCTAGGAAATCACAGTATACCTTTTATATGAAACCTTTTATATGAAGCCTTCATATTCATGAAACAAATAATAGAAGAGATGTAATTACAAACTTATTCAAAATAAACTAAAGAAACAACTGAGAATTAAAGTAACAACTTTCAACACTCTAATAACACAACTTTCACTGTTGTAAATATAGAACTGAAACTCTTGTATGAGGCTTTTTCAACTTTTTAGAATGTTATCTAATTCCAGGTTCTTGTCTTTCCAGTTTCAACATTTTCTGCCACGAACAAGTTATATTATCTGCTTTGGAAAATTAATTGAGGGCATTGCTACAGAGAACAAAGCTGCAAGACATAAATCACTATGTGCTGGCAAAACACATTTTTTGTTCTAACAACTGCACATATATACAAAGCACAGAGTCCAAAGTAAGAGGAAGTTTCTGTGAGCCCCAAGAAATGTATTGGAAAAAACCATAACCACTGTAGTAGATGTAGTAGCTTATATTAATTAGCCTTCTTTCTTAAATTCTGAATAGGGTGTTGGAAAATAAAGCTTCTTTTTCATTTTGAATCAGTTAGAATGTAGCACTTCAAAACAATTATTTTAACAAAGGGGAACAGTTTCTAAATAGTCTCTGTTACTTCTCCTCCACCCTCCCCAACTTCACAATCTAGGGTTGGGGGTTTTTTTATCCTTCTTTTCAAAGAGAAAAAAGCATATTGCTATCCCCTGTTTTCCCAGGAAAGACACCGCAAGTGGAGAGATGGGCTGAAAGCTCGTTCTCTGTTAGCTTCACCAGAACTTGAAGGAGTGGAGGGGAAATGCGAAGACAAAGTCATCACACACTAAACTTGTGAAGAACTTCAGGCAAATGATGCTGGAATAGAAGGGCTTCTTATTAGTTTTACTAATACTGCTATCTACTACTAGTATCTGCTATACTACCAGATATACAGTGACACTGACTTTTCTTAACAGCAGTATAAAGATGGAGCATCATACTCATGATATTTTACTATTTGGCTAATGATTTTCAAGAATGCTGAGCTACTAGTTGCTGCAGAGTTCAAAAGCAATTACAGCTATCAAAATCAGATCACCTGCTTTCGGTAGTTTGCCAAAGAGAACAAAAACTGCTTCTTTCTCTTTTCTTTTGGCAATGTAAGTACTGCCAACTGCATCCAAAATCTGTCATAAGAGTACCTTTACTAGTAGCTTCTGCTTTATTAGGTGTATTTTATTAGGTGTATTTCTTACACCATTAGTAGGCCCTTTGTCAATAAAATAGATAATCCTAGAAAGACACAGGTCAAGCCAAGACAACATTGTTTTTCACACTGATGACTTTTTTTTTTTAATCATTTAAAAATTATTTTGTACAACACACTATCTAGTACCCAGAGAGAAGCCTGCAAGAAAGGTCAAAGAAGCAGTAAGTGCAAATCCTCCCACATGGAAGCTGTCCCCAGAAAGAAGGTATGAAAGGAATCAGCTTAAAAGAGTAACTGCTTTGCTCCTCAACCAAGTTACCAATTTTGCTGTGAAGTTCCCCGAGAGCCCCCTGAGATAAGCAGGCCATAGCTCATAGCTGCACAGCCACATCCTCCCCTACTGACAGGCTCTGATCTCCGTGCAGCTCTCATGCCATACACAACGCGACCATCTCTTGCTTCCCTTCCCCCTGCAGCATAGTGTTGAAGCTAAGCTCTCCATGCAATGTAGATCTCCAAACTCTAAATTTCAGTATTCAGTTTTCTCACATAAATGAAGCTTTACTCCCTCGTTTCAGTAGGTTTTTATGGTACATAAAGGAATTATACATATAAAGTTATGACTAATCTGCACATTGTAGTATTTCAAGGCATTAGAAATGATGCCACAGATGCTAAAAATGAAGTATTTTCCATGAGCTAATAAACAAGATACTATCTCAAGGAATTAGTGAAATGCCTCCCTCACAAGAAAAGGATCCATTAATTATTTATGTAGTGCTACATCTCTCATGAACACTGATTTAACTTTTAAATGACACATTTTAAAGCATGTGTGCTGTTTTGATTTATAAGAAAACAATGGCCTTAAATACGGCTATATTCACCAATTTTCCTCAGACCTAGCAAAGTGTGCCATATTTGCTGTTTCCAGTAACCGTGAGGCACAGCAGAAGAGAGCTTCCCATGTGAATCACACTAACTTGTTTTGGCTAATGACCACAAGATCCTCTAGATTTCCTTACAGCCTGGGACACGTTGCTATCTCTTAACTTTGTTGATAAACAGTTTCTAAGAAAAGGTCACAGGCGGTATCAAACAGGACACCAGTGAACAAGAACAACTACAGATTCAAGGCAGACTGAACAGAAAGAAGGCTTTGTAATAGAGCAGGGAATCCTGGGTGCTGCTGAGATATACACTAGTAAGCAGCATGTCAGACTAGTCTAAGAAATACATGTTCTTAGCTTTACAGTGGATTTCCAGATTTAAGGCAAAATGATTCAGTTTCCATTCCAAAACTTTGTAATATAAACAAGTAAGTGTGAAGAAGAATATTTCAGGTCAAGTATTATATTTTATTTCAGTTACAAGCTTTCTAAGGTCAATGAAATAAAAGAAAATTTAAAAAGTCTTTTCAAACCAGCTTTATATTTTACACTTGCATGTGGGTTCTTTTTTAAAAAGAAAAGTAGTATTTTTCTAACTAACTGTTGCTGGAATTTAATGTAAATTTATAATTAAAGTTATATCTGTCATTATATAAAATAATTGTCTTTTTTTTTTAATGATTGAAAATATTTTAGTATGAAACTGTTTGTTTGGCTCTAAGGCTGGGCTCCTTCCTTGAGTGGAAAATGAGAAATTGCTCCTAAATGAATTGCAAAATAGCATTCAAAGCTTTTTCCATTTTTCTTATCAACAAATGATATTCCAAGTTGTTTGCTTTCTTCTGTAAGTTGATTCATTCTCTGTGATCTCTTTATTATCTCTGTAATTTTCTTTGACTCCTACTCCCGTAGTGACTGAAAACCACATTCTTATTTATTCTCATTGATTAAGGATTTTTTCTGATGAAAATTCCTTTTTGTTTCTTTGATAGGTCAGAGTACACAATGGGTGAGCACAGAACAAAGCATTGCAAAGTAATTCCAAATTGTACTGTTGTATCAGTGAAGTTACTAGCACAAGATCTAATATACTAGGCCAAAGAAATTATTTCAGAATAAAGCTTTATTAATCCAACTGTGGATCAGTGCCACGGAGGTATGCATTATTTCTGCACTGATCCATGAATTATAAGAGTTGGAAATGTGTTTTGTGCATCAGAAAGCAGTGCCTTATTATAAAGCAGAGGTGGATGGAGAAAATTAAACCTGACTAATATCTGAATTAAGACCTAACTAAATTAAGACAAAGCTTACCAATTGCAAACTTTTGCAGAGTCAAACTGTGTTAGAACACATACTGACTGGCAAGGTGAGCCCCGGATTACTAAGGGTTCATCTCAGACAGCTGGAAGTCATCAGAACAATGAGAAGATGGGAGTTCTTACTGATGCAATGCATGGCTCCCTCTGAAGTCAGCTTTAAAGACAGGTCATGAAGGTAGTAGGTGAGATCTGTCCAAGCTAACTGTCAAACCATCCTGCAGAAGAACGTAAGAGTGCTGAGCTGACCTCTTGGAAACCTACCTGACTGCAGTGCAAAACTTCTGTATTAACTTACAACAGGAGTTCACAACACTTATACATGTAACTTACTACCTAAAGATGCTGAAAGTAAGCAGTACAATTACATGAGAATACATATGTGTTACACTTGGAAATTTAATTTGTCCTGCTGAGCCACTGTACTAACTAAACTATAAAAATTTATATAACACACACACACAGAGCACCCGTATATGGCCCCTTAAATTAAAGCAAATTTAAGTTAGTTACTGGTCTGAAAGTATTTACTCATTTTGTATATACTGACAAAAAAAGTATTGTCCAATTCAAAAACTGTATCACACACAGCTGGTATATATTTTCTTATATTACTTTATGACTTTGTATTAAACTAAGGTATTATGTTCGTGACATGATGAAACTTGTAATAACCCATGTTGTTATCTCACTACATGTTGTACACTGTGTTTAAATTTAAGAATTTCTTTTTAAACTAAGTAGAAATGGAAGGAGTCTACTTTCTTTATACGCACTATCCGTTCCGTAGCTGAGACATTCATAGTGAAATTGGCTCTTGTAGGGCATTCTAAACTTGTTACCATCTGCCACGTACAAATACCTGGACTGATTCTAAAGGAGAGTCTGGGCAACAGTAGGATAACTTTGGTGGGACACCATCCTTGTCCAAAGGTAACTCAGGCAATCTTCAAAAATCATGGTGTCTTTCTCCAGTAGTGGTAATATTGTTTTGCTTATTAAATTAATATTATTTTGCTTATTAAACTACACAAAACACCTAAATTAAGAAAAAAATACACTTTTACAAAACAACCAGATTTTGTGTCATCATTTTTATGTTCATTTTTAGAACATCTTATTTCTCTGAGGTGATAACTGCCCAATGTGAAGGAATAGTCAAAGTGCCTGTCCTAAATATCCCCAAAAATTTAGTTCAATGGCTGACCGACAAGATTTGCAAACCGGTCTAGACAAAGACACATCTTTGGCTTAATAGAACAAAGGCTTCATGGAAACTGAGGGATCTAGAGAAGGGCACCCATCTTCTACCATAAAGAAGTAGGACAGGGTCGTAGCACAATCTTGTGCTGCAAGCTCCCTCACAAGGGGATATCCACGTGAGAGCAGAGGAGCTGTGGAACAGGACTTTAGTGAGGGCGGAGAGAGAGATCACCTTCATCCAAAACTTTGCAAGCCCTTCCTGACCCTTTCTCAGAAAGAGCTGGTTGCTCTACAGAGAGGTAGTGGCGTACCTACCACAGATTTTTATGACAAAATACTATTCTGGCCTGGGATCTGCCAAGTTTTCTGATTTTCCAAACTTCCCAATTTCTTAATAGCTGAAAATCTTTTGACAATGTTAGGATTTTTAAATATCATATGCAGCATACAAAACCTTTCTGTGTCAGCATTTACACAGCTACATGGAGAATTTGTTTCCTCCTTCTTTTCCTCAAACATATGCCTCGAAAATTTATATGTATCTTCTGAATTAACAAAAGAATATTGAGATTCTAGAAACTATTACTATGAATTTCTCTCCTTTGTTCCTCAGTCTTCTACTTGGTTTTAGTAAATGTAAGTCACGGACAGTGAAATCCTAAGGTATTATTTAAGCAAATGTACTGAAAAACACATGGCCCTGAGAGAAGCACCCCAAATTTCTATTGTAGTAAAGATGTCAACTAGAAAAACTAAACAAACTGCAATAAAATTAAAAAACAAAAAACAACAACAAAAAAAAAAACCCAAAAAACACCACTAAGCCTTCAGGACCAGAGACAACTTCCAGTGGATCATTTGAAGAAAAAGAAGTTAACTTGATCCAACCTCCTTAATAATCAGATGTTTTAAATCATCAAAAACATATCTTTAGCTGAAACAATTTCTCTGTTCCAAAGCATTCCGTTTCTAAGAACATTTACATAACAATATGTGACATCTGAAATGCTTAAGGCCACCAACCATGGCAGTACAAATTACAGTCATTTTTCAATACTCCGTGCAAGGTGCGCCACTTCCAGCACTGGGATTGGTTGCATGCTGCGGTGGTTTCTGCGGTGAGACATGATCAGCATGCACCGCAGCCACAAACAGTTTGTAGCCTTCGGAGATTCATGCTAATAGGCAAAAGAGGCCGATCTCTTACCCGCCGTAGGCTGGAATCGGAGGAGGGGGGGCTGCTGCACGAAACGTGTTATACACCGTGCGACCTCGGCCTCTTAGGTGTGCACCTCTGTAAGCAGCAGCTGCAGTTGCAGCAGGGTAGGGAAATCCTGGCACTGTGAAGAAAAAAAGAGGAATGAATGTAAACTATTCAGATCAATCTCGTGTTTTAAAACACAGGTAATGTAGCAGCACGTTTGTGCTTATATTAAAGCTCGCCTGTAACTGGATGAGGGATTACTAGTCCTTTAACCAGAGGCCTCATCTTCTTACACAAAATCTTTGCATGCCAGCAGGAGAGAGCAAACTGGGAATTTAGATAACAATATCATAGGTGGCTCTGATTCTCTTAGAAGACACTCTTAAAAATCATGTTGGCTGTTTTAGCCAACACTGCTAACAGGAGACTTTTGAGGTCCAAGTCACCCAGTTCAGGCTCAAATTCATAATGCCAGAGACATTTCCATCACATTATTGGATCTATCTTCAAAAGTCAGCCCTGCTTTGAGTGGGGATGAGACGTTAGACCAGGTGACCAGATCCAGTGATCTAAATTATCCAGTGATTTTACCGATCTAACAGAACTTTACTTTTGTTCAAAAGCTGATTATTAACTGGGTCTTTATTATGTGCCAAGGGAAAGACAGACAAAGCAAGAGTTTTCTCAGATTTTGGGGGGGTGTACCTTGTTCATAACAGTACCCGTTATTTCTTCAAAGGCAAGAGTTGCATAGTTTGGAAATATCTATACGAATTCAGATAATATTGAGACCCAATAGAAACAATTTAGACATATAAAAAAGAAATTAATTCAGACATTTTTATATTGTCATTGCAACTAAGTGTAAACATTAATGATCATTCCATGTGAGACTTAAAATATTTTAATCAGAAATTGAACAGTAATACAGTACTACTTAGAGGTTTTTTTCTGTAAAATGTCTGTAAAACTTCTCTCTTCATAAACTTTTTAATTGAAAAATAAAAAAAAACTTTCCACTTTACTTTCTCTGCCAGTTTTTTAACCAATACTTCATGAATTCATTTCTCCTTTGTACATATATTGCTGGCCAATGTTAGAACAGGTATTTTTAGAACGAATTCATCAGTGAGACAGAGAAAAACAAATCCAGCTCTGTTGGCACTCAGGTTACTTCAGCTGTGCTTCACTGTCTTGAATTTTTTTCAGTATGTAAATAAAGAGATAAAAGAAATAAATATTGCTTAGCAAAGCCCTAAGAAGAAGCAAGCAAATGGAAGTAATGATGTATAAACCAGTAAGTTTTTCAAGTCTGAAATACGAATTGATTTCAATCCACACTTGTCTTTCATCTGTTTTAGCATTAAGTTTTAAAAGATGCCTTCAATTTGAAAAAGAAAATGAAAAATTCGCAACTTGTAGACGTCACTGGCTGAACGCACGAAGAAAAATACTGTCATTATGGTGACTTCTCCATTATTGCCTTACTACTGTGGCTTTTGGGCTTTACTAACTCCTTCTCACTGACAAAAGGTTATACAGTAATTCTGCAAAGATTTACATGTCTGTGATACAACATAAAACAACCTTATGGCAACACAATTAAATTAAAACTGTCTTTTAAAAAGTGCAAATAGCATATTTTTATTCCTTGTTCTGTAAAAAGAATATGTGCCAAAATCGGAATGATGAACTTACAGAACTCAATATACTGTTGATAACTTTGCAATTAATTGCATTTAAGAAGGCTTAAAGAAATTGAGTTGTGGAAAGCATTTTTGGGGGGGGAAAAATGAACATATATATCATACACTCGGAAATTCAGATGCTGTAAGTACTTTTGCATATGCAACAACATTGAACAGTATAAATACAGCAGTGCTAGAATCATGACCTACTGCTCAGACCATGTAACTTTTGTCCTTTTCCTTTCCAAGTAAACAGTCTCGCATACAAATTAGTACAATGTGCATATGAAAACGTAAAAGAGAATTTTCAGCGGACTGAAGATATAAGCAAACATTATAGTAAAAAGATCTACAGGTTGTGCCATAGTTCCTCTGATAGAGTGGACTGTCTCACCATACTAACAGACAAATAAAAGGTGCAATGCTGTAATAAAATTTCATAGATGGAAATTAGCAATACATGAGAAAAACATGAGGGTTGGACATCATGGCGTCAATGTTCACTTCTGTCCCTTAGAGGATGTATTTGTGAATGCCACATGCTGGAGACGCTTAAATTAGGTGATGCGCACAACATGCATTTTAAACTGTCACTTATCGTAACTATTATCATGTCTGTTACTTCTGTAAGAGAAACAATGAAGCGGACTAGTACTCTTCAGCACGGAAAAGAAGTGAGTGTGGGAGCTATGACAAAGCTCCACCATCATGAATAAAGGGGAAAATATGGGAAAAGGTGGCTCTTCACACAACCTCTAATTACGCCACCATGGAACTTTCTGCCACTGGATGTTATGGATGTTAAAAGTTTATGTGATTGAAAAGGATGAACAAACAGTTTCACTGCAGAGAAACAGTATAAAGACATCACCTCTGGTTTACAAAAACACTCCAAATTGTACAAAGCTAACAGAATGTTCCAAGAACTACATACCTACACACTAGCTCCAGTCTTACAACCTTTACAATGCAGGTTTTGCTCCTTTCCAAATACAGGGTATTGGACTAGATGGAGAACTCATCTAATCCAGTACGATGATCTTTGTTATCAGAGTAATGTTTAGATGCAGTCTGCCTGCATTAGAAAAAAATGACTCCTTTCCACCTGCTAGATGGTCATTTCTAGATGTAAGTTTCTCCAACAATTTTGGAGTTAATTTGTGCCTTTTTTTAAAATCATGCAAATAAAAAAATAAAAAGGAAAAAACCCAACAAAACAATGTTGAGAAGAGTTTGCTTAAGCAAATGGGGAAAAATGGACTTGAGAGTCTCGCCAGGAAAAACTGATACCTGAAATGGTGGATATCTTAAATGATAAACCTGAAGGTTGGTATTCTGTAGCTAGCTTTAAAAAACTGTAGTCTTTAGGGACACTCTTAAACTACCAAGATGAAGAGAAATTTCTCTGACCTAAAAGCCATTGACAAAAAATGAATGAAGTTGACAACCTTTGAGCAGTTTGGACAACTTCTTCACTTACATGTGCATCTGGAGTTGTCTACATATTGATAAAAACCACACTCTCACAAGAAAAACGGAAGCAGCAGCAAATAAAACCAAACCAATTCAAAAAAGTCTAAGCTCAAGCAATGTAAGGTACCTAACAATGTTGTGGGCTGGACATGGTCTGGAAACTCCTGCTCTAAGGTCTGTTTCAGCAATTAGTTCTTTGTAATTAACATCTATGTTTAGCAATATTTAAAGCAGTTCAGTAGTCTTCTTTCAGTGAAACACGCAGGGTCCTAGACAGTCTTTCTGCTGTAAAATGTACTGTTTGAAATTAACTCACCGATTCCTCCATATAGCCACAGACCTTATACATGTGTGTGAAGAATGGACCTATCTCTTGATTTTCAGAAGAAATGAGTAAATATAGGTCTGATGAAAACTAATTGGAATTGTGCAAAACTTGTATGGGAGACACTGAGGATAAACCTCTGTGAAAGCATGAATGCCTAAAGTGTTTTGTGAGCATTTTTTCCCTTTGAATTTTACCACTCAATACAGCTTTCACACAGACATTTTAAAATATATATTTTGCAATAATTGAGCATTTATCCTAAATACTCTTTAATCTTCATGGTGGTCACACCTTGGAAAGAATTACAAGGACCACTGACCTTAAATCTTTGACAGTGAATGGTTCTCTACAAAGAAATGTCACTGGAAAAGCAGAGTCCCCATCAATAAATGAGTAAAATAGAAAATATTTAACAAAAAAAATATTAAATTTTTATGAGAAAGAAAGCTTTCTCTTATGAAAGAGGAGAAAAAGCTAGAAGATAGAGATAGCAGGAAGAGTCACTTAGCCCGCAAGTGTTTACCAAATCCAGAACACATAATGGAGACTCAGCATTCATGGGAGACACTAAGACAAGACAGTGATTTCTACCATTTTCAAAGGATCTGCAACACAAAGGATGTGTTAGAATGAAAAGCCTGAAGTAATTTAATTGTTTTGCTATGTTTGCCTTGCATTGTCTCCTTAATAAAATCATGAAGCATAAAATGTCTAGAGTAAAGCAAAACTTGAAAAAAGCTTGAAGAAGCAATTAGTAGAAGGTAGGGCAATGATTTGGAGTTCTCTCAAGAAGAGGATAAGACATGATGGAAACTAAGCCTGAGAAATATGGAACTAAGAGTGGCATTGTAAGGTCTTATGATCAAGTGAGGTCTAACAGTAGAGTTTACATGTAAACAGAATTATATCCATCCCAAAAAATTGATTTGGGTCAGTCTGAAAATCAGAGTATCTGAAAACATGCCTTCTATTTCCAGGTAGTAATATTAAAGATTAAGATTAGAGGTAAAATAATCAACAAGATCATGTCACCCTACATTTGAGTTCAGCAAAAAAAATGCTACTTCAGCCCAGCTGAGAAATCAGATGGTTAGGAATATGTATTAACTACAGAATTTATTTTGCTACCAACTTTTTAATATCCTCACCCCAAAATAACCAGCAGAAGTGGCACCATTAGAACACAACTGAAGAATGGAATTCATAAAAACAATTTTATGAAAAGGGCTCTCCCATCAGGAAGCATTAAGTGCTATTAACCAGCCCCAAAAGCAATGAACACACTAGCCAGGAGGGGTAAAGATTTTAATGACTTACAGTTTGTAGGTCAACCTTCCTTAGTGCCTCAGTGCCAAACTGCTGAAACTCAGTCAGTGAAAATGCTATTATAATGGGGTTGAAAATGTGTTTGACTCTCAGCAGGGAAGCATTTGAGTCCACTTCTAAGCAAAAGTACCTTAAATTTATCGAAGTAATTTGATGACTGGAATTCTTCTGATCTGTGATAGAAAAAAGGTAGATTTCTCCAACTACATATTGACGATATGAGGTGATAATATGAGGTTAAAAAAAAATAAAGACTCTTCTAAGGACTATATATAATCAAATATCAAGCTAAAGAAACAATTTATATTCTCATCTAATAGCCCCACCGGCTCTATAGTTATTCATTCAGCTATTCAAATATGAATGAGACTACAATGGCAACGACAAAAAATCAGTTCCTACAGTGGACTGCAATTTTACTTTTTCAAATTAAAAAAGAAGAGTGAAAACAATATGCTGTGGAAGTGCTTGGCTTTGCTTAATATAATTACCCAAAAGCATACAAATCATCTTGTACTACAGCCTAAATGAAATTTTTTTTAGGAACAGTATGTTGGTAAGATTCCTTCTTTAAACTTATTTGTTCTATTTTTATATTTAAGAGGATAACATTTTTTTAAAAATGTATTATTATAATGAATATTGTCCAAAAAGTTCTCTCTTCTGGATACACTTTGTAAACATGGAAACGTTGTCAGGGCATCTCCTTCATCAAACTTCAGTTTAGATCTCAAACGTGAAATCTAGTCAGCAAATTGCAACATTTAACCAAATAAAAAGGCCTTTGGAATTAACAGGATTCATGTTAATGTATCAGTAAAATTTAGGTAACTAATGATTTTATATAGAAAACAAATATGAGCATGAGGAAAAGAGGAGGAACTTAATCTTTGTGTTCACAGATGAAATGTAATCAAATCTTAATTTCTCCCAAAAGATGTAATATAAGTACTGGTTTTATTCATTTTTTATTAAATGAACGTGACAGGTAGGTGCACTTTCTAGGCACCATATCTCAACCTATGCCTTAAAAAACAAAGACTGAAGGAACAATGACAAAGCTTGGGTTCCCAAAAAGGAGGAATATAATCCAGTAAAAAATACTTAAGGGTTATACACTGTGTATTAAAGTTTTAAAGCTTTGGGATAGACAGAAGAGTAGCAGATGCAAAAAACAACAGGGGGCAGATTTTGTATCAAAGCCATAAAAATATACAGCCATTTTAATGGGCTATTATTCTTTGCATTTGTGCTGTGGTTTGAATTTGTATGAGAGTGCCATATGCCTCAAGAAAGGTATGCCATCAAAATGGATGAACGAAATCTATCTCTCATCACTCCTAATCTCTCCTTCTTTGTGTAAATTATCAGGTCATCTGCCATCAAGAGTTTTCAAATGTTTTATGGTGAAGAATTTTAATGCTACATCATGTTTGAATCAGTTTATAGCTAATTTGCTGCAACATAGTTTAACTGTTAGAAAGGCAGGGAGACACATTTACATTATTCCCATCGTGCAGGAGGGTCCCTGTTGAGGAAACACTTCAGAAGTGCTGGACAATAAATTAAAAACAAAGAGATATAATGGGTAACACGCTGAGAAAGGCTAAGCAGAATAATGTATATGATATTATCTGAGATTTCTGGAACAGAATTAGGAGTTTATGCCGATGTACACTGTGTAGTGTGTTTTCACTTCACCATAATAGTAATAAGTACTATTACTTGGCATTCTCTAAAAGAATTATAAAAACTGTTTTAAAGAGGATGTGTGCAGATCTTTGCATTTCAATACACAGTCCAAAGTACAACGCAAGTAAAATTTAAGCTCTGTTACTACAGATTTTAACATAAGAAGGCTTTTAAATTTTTTACATATATATATATTTTACTTACACATATATATGGATTCTTAAAATTTCAGGGTAAAAAAAAGTCTTTAGAAAGTTCACAATGTTTAAAAACACCTGTCACTTTTGTGAGATTATTATCCCTGGGATCTAGTTGTGAATTAACTGAATTCAAAGGAAATTTGCCATATATGCCAAATACAGTCACAACTGGTCACTTCTATTTCTTTCATTCACAGTCTATTTATTTTTTGAAAGACATACTTAAAATTAGTAGAACAATGATTTCCTTACTATTTTACAAAAATATATGTCAGTATTAAACACTGTTGTTTAGGAATGAATAAATCTGTATTTTGGACAAACTGTTACTTATAGGACATTCTCGTTTGAAATGCATTGAAAAGGAAAACAAAAATCTCTAATTAATGTACAAGTCTAATCACCATTCTCCACATGGAAGAGTAATTTTTCACTGTTCATTTGCTCAGTGTAATCTCAAAACTGACATAACAGGAAAGCAATGGCCTATAAATCTGCTCTCATTTGTTTCTTTAATATTCATATTCCATTGAACTACAGCTGCTTGTTGCTGCAGTCTATTACAACATGCAAAACTGTCGATAAAAATATTATGAAAGGCAAGATGTGTTTCTTCATGGCTCTGTGTGCTATTTATTTAAAAAAAAAAAAAACAATAAATGACTCACGGATTGTCCCTTAGTTTACTGCACGCTAGGCGATTAGTGATTAATTACCTTGCTGCAAATTGACATGGCACAAGGAAATTGACACAGCTCTGATTAATTAACTTTTTATGTGAGACGGTTACTTACAAAACACTGCACACTGTAATTGAATCCTTTTACACAACACTACTGCGTTAAGTTTCCAGTCAAATCCAAATTAGCACCAAATTTTACATAAATTTGGTGAAACTTTTTATGATAAGGTGTACCCTGAAAGATTACATAAATATTTCTAGAAAGAGGACAGACAGCTGCTTTAAGACACCGTTTTCAACTATTTCATCCTCAGACATATGAAAAATAAGATTTGTTAGATTTTTCCATACCAAATCACCAACATAATCGAATACACGCAAAAACCACATAAAATATTTCAGTAAAAAGCAACCTCCTATTTAATGTGTTTATTCTTATGTTAAATTGTAGGAAGACACTTAACTGTTGCAAGAAAACTTGTAATTTGGTTATCTTAACCTTAAATTTGTTTCCAGACCTAATTGATCTACTATTTCAACAATGACTTGCACATACTGAATTCATACTTAGTTTCCTTTATAATTATTTTAAGTATATATGGAATTATTCTTTTTCTCCGCCCTCCTTTGTTTCATCTCCTCTAATATACCAATAAACAAACCACCATTGGTTTCTATGTATATTGATACCATTATACGCCAGGAATTTATAACCTTCAGAGCAAAATGCCAAAGCCTAGAAACTGCCTCATCTTTTTGTCTAAACTTTTTCACTGTGAGGGTGACTGAGCACTGGTTCAGGTACCCAGAGAGGCTGTGGAGTTTCCATCCTTGGAGATATTCAAAAGCTGTTTGGACATGGTCCTGAGCAGCCTCCTCGAGGTTACGCTGCTTGAGCAGGCAGGGTGGACAAGGTGACCTCCAGAGGTTCCTTCCAACCTCAGCCATTCTGAGATTCAGTCATCTGGTGATTCTGTGATTATCAGAAATTCCCATATATCTCATCCTTCTTTTAGTGGACTATATATGCAGCCACCTGAATCCCTCAGACACCAAGGGATTTCTCTTAACACGCAGAAAAAAACGGAGGATGTGGAGAGATAAAAAAGAACAGATAAGATGATGGAGAATTTTTTTGTAAAGCTATGTAATTACACCAACCTACAACGTTGAATTAAAAAAAAAATCCTATAATTGGTGGTCAAATTACTTGCGGTGTACTTAATAACAAAGTAATAGTACTGCATGGTTGATGTTACAAAGAATACAAACAGTTGATGTTCAAAGAATAGTTGACTTTTCGCAAAAGAAACGACTAACAAACAAGAAAAAGCTCCGTAGGTAAGAAACAAACAACAAAGCAACAGGGCCATAAAGGAAAAGAAACAGTAGAGATCAGAGAAGCCACATCTGATCTTAAATTAAAGAACAATCTTCAAATATAGATGATCAAACTGATAACTTGTCTTGTGTTCCTGCTTGTTGGACATCTACAAGTTCCAAGCAAATGGAAAAATTCCCCTGTGTCTAGCTAAACATCATTTCTGAGACAAAGCAAAAAGGACATGGTTGTGGAAAACTAGACGAAGAGTAGCACTACTATAAAGAGATGACAAAATTTAGTAATTTGAATGTTTATGAAAGTCAATTATGTGGTGACAAGAAGTTCTGTCTGGATGACAGAAAGATTACTAAAACTCAACAGAATTATTAAGTTGTAAAAAAGAACACTGTCAGAACGTTGTTGGTTGGGAACAATTTAGACAGGAAGTGATAGAGGAAAAAGACAGCTATTAACCTAATCCAAGCCATAATGCAAAAAACTGTCAAAACAAAGAATTGCACCTGCAAAGAGTCATACAGACATTAAAAATGTTAATTCCTCAAAAGCACTTACTATTTGTGAAATTCAGGTTGAAGAATTTGCTGTATACAACATGGTTTTAAGAGCCATGATTTAATAACAACTGTCACACAATGCAAGAAAGAGTGACACTAAAGTCTTTATTTGAAACCAAATCTTACAGGCTAAGCTGAAAACCACAAAATGAACAACTTCACATCTGACAGACAGAATGTCTTGAGATTCTGGTCACTGTGTGGTCAACTGTGTGTGCCTACCTACTAAAAATTAGTAACACAGCACCTAGAATGCAAAGCTAAGGAAAGATCAGAAGCCTGCCTCTAGGACTCTACACAAAGGATCTTATGTACAATAACATCATAGATCATGATGGAGAAATGTAATTCTCACTATTTAGCGGCATACTGAGAGAAATAAGTCCAAACAATCCTATTGTCCTAACTCATTGGTTAGTCACGAGTACTGCCAGTGGCCAAGTGCCATATCTCCATTAACAGGAAAGCACTAAGTGAAGACACATGAGATGCCCAACTGTCCTCGGTCAAGCATGATTTTTGTTATTTGAACTCAAGGACAAGGATACTGTCCACAATTTACTATTAAAAACGTTATGCCACCTTTCCAGCCATCTCCCACTAGCCAGGTGTAGGATGGTGTATAAGTTAAAAAAAAGTCAGTGGCACACAAGTCAGGGTATGTCTATCTTTATAAAACTCTGAGGCGTGCTAGTTCAGACACACTGCACCATGACTAAACAGATTAACAGAAGAATGAGTATAAACAGCGAGGCATTTAAAAACAGATTTGCAGGAGTTAAATGAAACCCATATTTACAGATTCCGGACAACTACAATACATCTTACTGATGACTTATTAGTCACCATTTAAAATACTGACAGACAGAAGGTAAAAGGACAGTTATCCTTAAAATAGTTACAGAAGGGCAACATATAGTGATACAGAACACAAAATGCTGTAAGTATTTCAGGCAGTGCTACCAAAAAAAACCCCAAGAAGTTCACTTTACAATTTAAAAAGGCTGATACTTAAATCAAAAATATAACATAACACATACAAATATAATTTTACTCAATTTTGTTAATTTTGTATTATCTTTATAACTATCTGACTTAGAAGTCAGTGGAGTTATCCTGCATTCAGATTTGTGTAACTGTTCAAAGCATGGTCCAATCCAATGGGCCAAAACAGTGTTTAAAAACCTTCCAAAGACATTTCAACAAGGGATTACATCAATATTTTTCTCTGGAAGTGACACATGATTTTTCAATCTTTTACACTTCTATACATGGCGGGGGGTGGGGCGGGGGGGAGGGGGGAATAATGGAAAGCAAAAGTAAACTTCCCTTCCTACTTACTATTGGTATCTTCTTTATTTAAACTTTCATGTAAACCCACTGTAGTTACAGACAAGGAAGGGCACTTTTCACATTATTCCTGGGTTACTACCAGGTGATTCTCTTTCCTTTATAAATAAAGGCAATTAATTAATTCAGGAAGCACATTAAAAGATAGTTTGACTCCTAAGTGTTCGGTAATGAGGTTTTTGTAGCCTGGAAATGATGTGTGTGATTGGTCTACTCAAATGTACGGACATGTCCCTTTGGGCAGGATTTTTGTACTGTTTCATTCATAAATCTCAGTCCTACAATGGTTAAATTGGCTTAATCACAGAACTCCTTTGCAGGGTACTCTACCTTTTTTCTATGAAGCAATAAAAAGCAGACAAAACCAGAAACATGTAAATACATCTACTAATATATATATTTCCATTGTGATGAAGTGACCTGCCATTCCATTTTAGTTTAAGAGAAAACAGACCAATTAAAAACTTAGTCTGCAGAAACCTTTTACATTTAATTCGCAAATACTGTAACATAGGCAAATTATTTACATCATATGAATACTCATCCTTTAAACTGTTCCTGACCCATACGCCTATTCAAAATGGCAAGCTTACTAAACAGTCTCTCCCTTACCAATAGCAGTAAAATCACAACAAATAAATTAATAAAAACTAAAACAATAAAATCAGAGCAAATTAATCATTTATGTCATTACAATAAAGCGTATGTCCATTTGGATTGAATATGGTCAATCATGTCTTACATACAAAACCCAGAAAAGAGTATACCAAATGCCAGGAGCACCTACACTTCAGTTGCCTGGAGTCTCAGGATAATACTATCAGAAGACTATCATCATTACAATATAATTTTCATGTAATTACATGTGTGCAACAGATTAAACCTGACAAAATCAACTGAATAAAGGTTTCTAAACTGAATGTTTCTACTAATGATTCTGCTCAGAAGCCCACTTTAAATCACCTTTTGAAAATTTATATTTTCCCCATGTAATCCTCTTGGTACTGGAAATATCCCGGAATTTAATATAAATGTCAAAGGTCTTACTCCAATCCATTAGTAATGCCACAGAAAAATAAAACCTGGAATGTCTTCACTGAAAGGAGAAACATGAAAATAGTTTCATACAGCATTTTTTAGGTAGTTTACTAATATTCCTAAGCCAAGTAACCTACTTCTAAGCGAGGATATTCAACAGACATATTGAATAGACAGGCTTTACTTAATTTTCATTTCTGTAGCACAATGAGTCCTCAAATGGACTAAATCCTATTATTGCATGTGGTATTTATACGTAGTATTTATTAATTTCCTCATTTATTCCATGCATATCAACAAAGTCCCGAACTATCCTCCACCTATGAATAAAACCAAAACACCCACAGGGAAAAAAAAAAAATCTTATTTAAAAAGTACATGTGTCTGTCATACATAAGTGTTGATAAGATTTTAACAGAGAACATATATAAAAAGCAGAATTCCCATATCATATAATTAATACTTAAACTTCTGCTATAGATTTTCCTTCTCTCCTGGCATATAATGCATAACTTTGGAGCAGTAGGATTATTAGGATAATTTAGGAACATTTCTAATGCCTGCTCTGAAGTAATGGAATGTATTTTCCTAATTTGCTTTAAAAGAACTTAAGCATTAAAAATATTTATTGTCAAAAATATTACAGGACCAAAGGTTTCCTGGGAATTTTCTGAAAGAACTGCCTTCCCACCTTTCAAAAACATCTCATCTTTGCCTTGTTGTTTTCTGGTTGCTCATAAGCTAAAATCCCAGGGCAACATAGTTTATTGTTTTAATATTTGTCTGACGCAAAGCAAAAGTATTCTCTGGTGAGTGCTTATCTGTCATATGTACTTCTGTGAAAGGAATATCAAGACAAATAAGATGTTCTAGGGCATATCATGGGATTATGAATTTGGCACTGACTGAATTCTGTTTAAAAATAGTTGAAATGATAAATACAAAAAATAGCTACACTGATATTTTGAGGATGGGAAGTTGAAGAGCATTGAGTTTTAAATATTTTAATTACAAAGGGTTTATACTATTTTAGTATAAATAGAGAATGAACACTCAAGTCCATAAATGGGACAAACAAAATGAGAAGAAAAATATTCATAATTGAAACAGTTAAAACAGTAAACTTCTAATGATACAATGGACTGTGAACTTACTTTGTATTAATTAAACTCAATGTAATGGCATTTTCTATATTGAAATGAATAACCAGTGATCTGGAAATTCATTTAGACCATTAGGTTAATTACAGAAACTGATGGAAGTTTTATCAGACAATTACAATTAAAGAACACGAACAATGTGGGACAGATTTATAAGCATTTGTACCACCTCAATCATTTTTGCTGAATGCCACCACCACTTCTTACAAAATTGTAATCAATATATCAATTAAAAAATGGGCCATAAACTTCATTTGCCCTTGAGTATGATAAAAATAAATTAATATCCGGTTTCTGCATTTTCATATTTTTTCTTCTTTTAATTCTATCACTTTATTGCAATATGAAAGATTTATTTATTTTTAATAAAAACGAAAATTTATGGAAAAAGAGCATGTATATTTTAGAGCTGATAAGCATGCTTACTGAAGATGAAACAACTCTAACATTTAGAAAATGTAAGCCAAAATTGACATCAGTTTAAAATGTACTCATTGAAGTCAAGGCAAAATTCTTTATTATGGGCATGCAAAACATTTGGGAAACATAGGCACTCATCTGCGCATCATTCTGAACAAAGGCATGTAGCAATTTGCTATTTTACAATATATGTTAGCTATTCAGTCCAGTTAACTGTCCCTTTAATACATGCTCAGAAAAATCTACTAGTAGTTACATACCTGATCACTCAAGTATCTTTATTCTTACTTGGAGCTAAAATAAAGCCTAAAAGTTACAAAGATCAAAGTTCTGATTTAGAGAGTGAAATATATTTAGCTGCCTTTGAACATTTATTAAAATTTGTAATCTCTCTCCCATTGCCTTCCATGGGACCTGAATATGCACAACTAAGTTTTTGAAAAATGTGATGCACAGCTTTAGGCTGGCTTCCTCGCTGCACCAGCTAGTGCTTAGTGAGCCCGAGAACGTCGACTAGCTATTCCAGAGCACAAAGAAGTTTCCTCCTAGCAGGTGCATGTCCTTTTCCGTCCCCTGCCATGAAAGGGCAGGAAAAGTTATCAAGAAAACGGAGCCAGGCTCTTCACAGAGGCACACAGTGGGAAGACAAGAGACAAAAACATAACTTGAAAGAAGAGAGGTTTCCACTGTTAGGACATTCAAGCATTGGAACAGATGACCCAGAAAGATTGTGCAGTCTCCGTCCTTAAAGGTGCCCTGTGCAACCTGGTCCTTCCAGCCTGAATTATTCTGTGATTCTACGACTTCACGTCTTCCTTCTTTCCCATGTTTTGGCTCTCATTAACTTCTATTTCATTCACATTTTCAGGCACGTCTACATAAGGAAAAATGGGAAAAATAGGCACCAAACAGTTTTTTAAAGTCCTTGCATAAATTCAGATTAGTATTTTTGCCTTTTTTAACCATACATACCCAGCTATATTACTGTTCTTTGTAGAACAGTGATACAGATACTCAGTGACAAAACTTTTTTCTTCTTTTGCATCTTCCTTTTGTCCAGCAGGGTCTTAATATTCCCATGGATCCTACTCTCGAGTGGCTTCAATTTGGAAAAGCTCCAAAATTTTTCTTGATACATTTCTTATTTAATAGTAGATACAAATTTCTTTAGGATTTAAAAATTTCCTGTGGAAGCAACTAGTCTAAAGAAGTGGGGGCAAAAAGCGACTGTCAGTTAGGTGCAGCCAAACCGTTTGATTCACTAAGTTTCAGTGAGATATCATGAGCCTCCAGGAAGCTTCCAGCGAATGCTTGCTTACTCGCTGGGACTTGGTGTACTCTAATCTTTACTTCCTGGATATA
Source organism: Fulmarus glacialis (assembly GCF_000690835.1). Classification (NCBI taxonomy): domain Eukaryota; kingdom Metazoa; phylum Chordata; class Aves; order Procellariiformes; family Procellariidae; genus Fulmarus; species Fulmarus glacialis. The sequence goes on along the minus strand of NW_009233621.1, from coordinate 39,825 downwards.
TCTCCTTCCAATACTTGTCTACGTTCTGCATTAGGATAACGATGATGGATTTCACTGCAATCAGTTGTATTAGTTCTGTCCTCGAGATGCCAAGACTATGGGAATCTACAACAGCCAAGATGAGACCATGAGCTTCCTTACTTTGGTTGTGTCAGGAAGGCAAAATCTGTCCCACCAAGGGATGTGAACACATTTGCATGCTGAAACTATGCTTTCTACATAACAAATTATCTATTCCCAGAATAGATGTGCAAATGAAAAACTGATCCAGGTCCCATCTTCTCCTTCAGCATAAGAGAACAGATGAGGCATGAGAGACTATTGCTACTGATTTGTTCCACTGCTTGCAGAAGTAACAGCTCATTTCTTTCTGTATTATGCAAAGGGTCAGAAGTGATGGAAGGAAGCAGAGCCATGTTTCCATCTCCTGACATATTCAGAGGTGTAACTAATCACTGTACTGGGAAACGTACAATGTGATACATAAAATATATCCTGGGGAAATAAAACATCAGAAGGTAAAGAGTATCTCCAAGAAATGCGCTCTTCCAAAAAAATGGGGTGAAAGTGTTCAGAGTCATTAGAGACTACTAGTGACCAACACAATTAAAAGACAGAAAGTTAAGTGAGAAATAAAGCTAGCCAAATTAAGAAAAACATATTTTACAACCATGTTTCGGACCTTCTTTCCTTATAGAATATAACTCGGGAGCAAAATACAAACAGTCAAGTTAAAGACAACAACATTTCTAAAAATGGGGACTACCCTCTTCCAAGTATCTGAAAACTCCTAAATGCCATTAGCCTTTAATGAACTCCAAACCTCTCAGACAGCTTTAAAAATCTTTTTTTTCTGTTAAAACAATTACAAATTTAAAACCTCTTAATTCTTACATGGTAAGCTGTTCTGAAATATTACACAGTTACAATACTGGCAGTAACAGAATAAATGATTAACAAATTATTCAAAGATGAAGGCTGCAATATTGTTGTCTACATGGGACGATAATAGTAAAAGTATTAGTCTCCTAGACGTTAATGTTGACTTATCAGTTATCATTTCAATATTACAAATGCGCATAAAAAATGGAGTATAGAAGATCTTTAAAATAATAAAAGAAAGAAAATGAGACAAAACTCAAGCTTCATTTCTGTTCACTTCTTTGCAGAACTTCCTATAGAAATAGAACTATTTTACATCTTTATTGAAAGTTTCGTAATAAGGAGAAGTAAAAAAACTAATTACAATCATTAGTAATTGTAGTAATTTTGTATTATTAGGAGTTGTGACCCTGTGGGGGAAACTACATTTTGCCAATATGAAATACTATACATAATAAAAGAAAAATCATGACTTGCAGCCACACAGATTCAACAGAAGTGTAGTAATTTCTACTGCAAGGGCTACTAGCAATCTCTGTTATGAAACTGTGTATTACACATTGCCCAGTGGGAGCCAGATAGGCAAAGTCTGTTTACTTATGTATTTGGCATAATTGAAAACAAACAGGTGTTTGTTAGGATATCATTATTCAAGGAGCACCACTGCAAAATAAGATTTTTCAAAGGGATTGACTCATGAGACAAAATGGAAACAGCGAAGTATAGAGCTTAGCTAGCTATACAATGACTATCTGGGGATTTAATAATAGTGGAAATACTGTACGATGTAAACAGCAACCCCAGAAATAAATTTCCTAGGATAGAACTCAGTGAGACAATAGGAGCAACAGGGTAAGCTTAAGAAAGGCTTTATTTACAGTAATTTCCAGAAAATAAAAAACAAACACTGCCCCCCCTTCTCCAAAAGAATCTCCCTAACAATGAGATAAATGAAATGTCTAGATATTTTCCTAGGAAGATAATTTTGGTCAAAGATTGGTATTTCAGTCAAAAAGGAATAGTGCATTAAAAATGTACTATAGGGAACATTGATTTAGACAGTAAGTATTTCATCTCTATGTTACCACAAGGATTAAAAAAAACACTGCTTGGGAAAGGTGACATAGTACAAAATATTCTTGGAGCATCTGGAAGAAAATGCACATTTAATTGATAATTTCAGTTCCAATTTAAAACACATCATATATTTGTTAGTTCACTATATATTTGTAGGCTCCTGATTTGAAAGCAGATTCCATATTTATACTGTAAAAGCAGCAGCTCTACGGATGATATTCATAGCTTTTGACATAAGAGAGTTACATGACTGTAGAGATGATCGCTATGGAACCCTTTTGTCCTCATTCCTGGTTTTAATTAATAAAAGAAATTAATTATTTTATAGTCTAGACAAGCTTTAAAAGAGCAGAATTGCATTCGAGATTGAATACAGTCTTCATAAAGAGCATATCCGATAATGATGTTAAATCAGACAATGTAAAATATTTTCTTTAGAGAGGACTGCTAAGAACACATAGCAAATGCCGCTGTTCACCCTAATTCAGCAAGCAGCAATTACTATTTCATTCGGCTAGAGGCTTCTTCATCTGACTAGATTTTAGAATGGGCATCAGTGGTACCACCAATACAATCTAATACACCCTCAGAAGAATCGGTTCCACTTCTGCTGCAGGATTTTACAGGAGCCATTGCTACTCCAAAATTTTGTACAGAAATACGGCTGATGGCAGCATCTATCATTTCAGCTTGCCTTTGCTATTTTTATTAGGGCAGCTTTTTATAATGCAAAATACCCACTTACACACAGTCTTTTTCCTTTTGTAAATAAAGACTTCATATCTATTTTGTTCCTGACACAATCAAACAGTGGCATGATATGAGACTTTTTGTTTATTAAATCGAAGTTGTGACCAGGAAGGAAAAAGAAACACAATTTCATCTTCTACACAAAATGCAGAGTGCACAACAGTACTGGATTCCCAAAAATTTCAGTGTTACTGTAGAACTTTTGACCGTTTCAGTAGAACAGTGCAATATACGCTGTCTTTTTTTTTTTTACATAAAATATACTTTGAGGATAAAGATGCAACTAAAAACACCGAATTATCTGTTGACGTTACTTACACACGTTTATAAATACCGCATTTACAAGAGCTATTGGGAAAGTTTACAGTTTTAGGGGGCTTAATTCACATTAATGTGCTTTTGTCACAAAACAAAACAAAACAAGAGCCATAACACTAGCTTACTTGTGGATGTGTATACTAGTGAACTGGGGGCACTGTACACGGGAGATCCCTCCTGGTTTGCCTGGCACAGCAGCACCCTGCCTACAAGAAAGAGAGAGAGAGTGGTATCTGGTTTTGGAACACTCGAACTAAACCTCAAGTTTTATCTCAAAACAGAAATAAAGTCACAACCGGAGCAGTGCGGTGAAGCAGGGGCACTTTTTGTCCTTTGACTTCAAAGCAGAAAGAGCCCCAATAAACATGTACAATTTTACATTCGACAAAGCAAAACACAGACATCCCTCAAAATGCAAACACCCTTTTTATCACGCGGGGAAGCTGGTGCGCGCCCTGAGCGCTTGCAGCGCACAGCGGTCCCTCTCCCAGCTGCTCTCTCTCCCTCTCTGCCCTGTCTCTCTGAACCAGAAGCTGCCCGGTTAGCTCTGCTGCTGACGGGAGCCATCAACCCCCCCACACCACCCGGCTACTAACTTCTCCTCTCCCTAACTTTGGCTGAAACGAGAGGCTACTCAAGCAAACACCGCAGAGAACTCAGACCGCACAGCTCCCCCACGCAGACGTTAGGCCCAGTACGATCTCAGTGGTATCGCTTAAATTAACGCTGGTGCAAGTAAAAATTGAAATATTACTAATACATGTGAAGATTTCAGTATTTTTTGCTCAAATGAGAAATACATAAACATAAGTTACTTTCCAGTATATAAGCTGGATTCAGGATTAAGAACAAAACCAAATAAAAGAAATGAAGCAATTTTTTTTCTAAGAAAAAAAGTAAAAGTAATAACCAAATCCATTTAAAACAACACTTTTGCAATGCATGTTCATTTTGAACAAATGACAGAAGTTTAGGCTTATTTCCTGGTTTTTTTTAAAATGGAGTTAAATAAAATGCCTTACTGTTTCAATATCTTTCTTAAAATTATAGCTTAGCAGGCTTAGCTGAATATAGATTGAACATTGATTAGAGGTAGAAACAACTATACTTTCACACTAGGAAAAAAACTTCCGCACCTCTGGAATACAGTCCACCAGGAAGAGCAGGATGTGACACATCTGTTTTTCAGATATATAAGTGCATATATCTGTATATACACACACACACAAAATTATATATATACATGTACTGACATACTTCAAGCTGTCAGGATTTGTGAATCACACAATTTCAAAAATATTAAACTTACATGAAGATTTGTGAGACACTAGAAGTTGTGCATTGACTTATAAGCAATGTAACTCAATAGAGTTGAGTCAAATATGTTTGGAAGGATAAGATTAATTACAAATGGTAGGCATGTTTTCCATACAGTATTACAAGAGCAATTCTCAACTTACATTCAGTTACCAGACCAGAGTTCTTTCAAAAAATGTTTTTAAAAAACTTCTTTCATTAACCAGTTCTTTGATTATTGCTTGCAGCTGTCAGTTGAAGTAGAAATACAGGAAATACTGAAGGAAAATAATTCTTGTAATTTATGCAATTTAACTAAGACTGTGAGCACTGGAAATCTCATGAAATGTCATGCTTCTAACCTTCCCGGACAATAGCATACCCTTAACTAACAGAATTTGGAAATGCTTGCTTTTTTCCAGACATCCACTACTAATCTGAAAGATGAAACAAGCTAAAAAAACCCTTTTCCTTACTTTAAGATAGCATATAGTTGACTATATCGATATATATATCTCTCCCAGCCTTCCAAAAAAATCCACAACTGGAAGCCGTTAAATGAACATATGCCTATTAAGATCCTAACGGCAAGCATCATTTTCAGGCTAGTAGATAAACAGGCCCTATCAACACACTTGACACTAGGAATGTGTACATTGGAAGATGGATGTATTTAACACCACAGATGCCTCAAAACTTGTGTTACCACAGAAGCCTGAAAATGAAAGTGAGCTGAAGGCATTCATCCAGCTGAGTGAAATGCAGAAAGGAATTATTAAAATCAGTAATTTGCATTAGGTTTTAAGAACAATGTAACTATAATGATTTCAAATATATTTAGTAAATATATAAAGTTTTTTAGAAATTGAAGATTATAGTTTATGTTATTCAACATAAATTCTAGATGATACTTTGCTTGTTCCATGGTCCATAGGTATTTCCCTATTCTTTGCAGCATTCTTACATTTTTTCTGATTTCATCTCATACAAATCTAATTTACCCTACTCGAGTCTTCTAATTTGTAATGAAGGTACTTCAAAACAGATGCTTTTTTCATCCATGCTACTAGATCGTATTTAATTTGTTGCATAGAGCTTTCTAATTATATTTTGACAATCTGCCTTCAAATTTGTACATAAAATTAATACGAATACCTAAAACATTATTATTAGATTTTGTTTGAAAAATATGGAACTTTTTAATCTACTTTTGTGAGAAAAGATTATTTCTGCTGTAGCTAATTTTGGTATTAAAAATATTTAAATTGTATTTAATACAACTGGGGAAAGATTGAATTATTTACAATAAGTTCTTCTGGATAAACTTCAGAACATTGGAACAATATATAAATTCCCTAATGGGAAAAAAAAAAAAATTTTCCTCTAGAATACTAAATTCTAGCATGACAGAATAAAGGGTGGCTTGTTTTGTTTTGTTTTAAGAGAGAGGATTTTAAAATAAAGTTCTTAATATTTCTGTTCAAACTGTAATTTAATAATATCATGGAGCTGATGAACTTCAAAAAATTACAGTCATGCAAGAGTTCATCTTTAATTCTGCAATGCCTTCTGTACCAGCATCTGTAAGGCTGGTATTTTCTCCTTAAGAACAATCTGCATGCTTTTTTGCATTTCTCTAATACAAGCATCTACTTGTTTGGTCACAGCAGACACGTGACCAGTGATACAGGATTTTGGAGGTCATCAGCAGAAAGCTCCTCCTGCCTCACTCCGTCAAAAGGATCAGAAAAATATTAGTGTATATATATGAAGAGAGTATTCAGTACAGGCACACGGGAAAGCTTTAGACAGACCAGTGGCAGAAGGGAAACTGAGGCAGCCATGCTGCTAGCTGTAACGGGGGGAGAGTAGTCTGCGGTGGCTGAGCCAGGCCACACCAGGTGGCTGTGCTGCGGCAGGGCACGGGGGTCTCAGCTGAGCACTGCTGCAGGCTTGCAGAGATCCCCCAGACTGATTCACCACTCATCCTTGGCGTACAGCCTGGCAGCACGCACAAAAACATACTTTTCAAGATCAAAAAATATTCCCACCCATACTTCTCTTCCTCCAATGTTTTCTCCTACAGTCCATGATTAAGAATGTACTGTTTGATTAGGTTCTTCGTTGAAGCACTATAGTTATTTTGAGAAAATAATTATTCTAAAAATATTCAGGGCTGTGAGGAAAATTATGTGAAGTCATTAACATTTTTAGAATACCAAAAATTCAGTTCCCAGTGGTTCCAAGATATTTGACTAAAAGTATTTTTCTAATTTTTTCATACTTTCAAAAATAAATTTTTGTGTATAGTTCTTACTTACATGATTTATATAAATTAATCTACAGAGCATAAGTGGAAATACCAGTGTACTAGTGATGATGCACAGAATCCTCACTGGCTCATACCTGACATATGACAAAGTTCATTGTATTTCTCAAATACTCAGGTAGCTAAGAAATACCCAGGATCAACAACAGGAGGACTTTCCAGTAAGTTATAAAGGATTTTAAATCACTTCTGTTAAAAATAGCTTTTAGGTTTTACTGGACCCACTGTGTAGCCGGCATCACAGACAGCTTAAAAGTAAAGATCTGGAATAAGTTTAAAAGAATTTGTGCAACTAGTTGGAATCTCTTATGGCATCCTTTGTGGAAGTATAAATTAAAACATTTTCAGCAGAAAAAAAAATCATACCATTAGTTAAAATTATGCTGCTGATACAGAATTAACAGTGTTGCAAGGCCTTGATCATGTCAAGGAAGTAGATGAAACTTTTAGAAACCTTCGCTACCAGAACTGTATAAAGTTGATATATGATTACTGAGAACCTGAGTTTACAATGCATCACCTCCCAGTATAGATGGCTTTGCTAACGAACAAAAAGTTTCCAATTTACCATGCTGTTATTTATCCCCCCAGGATTTTGGGGGATTTACAAAAGGGAAGAAGACAGAAGTTGCTCTCTCCAACACTCCAGGGCAAACCCCAGCAAGTTTCTAAGTGAGAAAAAAGGGGAAAAACTGATTTCCTGCTTTCACTTTGGGAATCCTAAAAACCACAGCTTCATATAAAGCTCTTCAGACAGCTCCAAAGATGACAGTGGTACTGAGTTCTACATAGGGTACAGCTACTTCCATCATAACAAGACGGTAATCACATAAGCATTTTCAGTGGCAGAAATTAATCAGGCCAATATCCTGGGCTGGTCTACGTTGGGTATTAGTGCACAGGTAGCTAAAATGAGAGTTTATAATATAGGAACTAAGGAAGTTACTACATACAAGGAGATTTAGTGAAGATTACATCACTCTAATCCATTGTGCACTTAGCTTCCCAGGTGAAGCAGCTCTTCTTTATAATATTTATTCTATTGTGTTACCAGTAAGAGCTTCTTACTGCTTTTGGCAACTAAGTACCAGTTCATACATTCTATAATACTATTTACCAAAAAAAACCCAAACAAACCCACAGGAAAAAGTGAATAAAAGCTATAAATATCTGTGTCCCATTTTGTCTATATTATTATAAAATGTTATTTTATTACTCTAATCTAAAAGCTGCATTATTTATTAAATTCAGTGATTGTTATTTCATTTTCCCTTTCTCCCAATACAGCTGGATGTTACATAGCCCAATCTTCTCTCAGTCATTCTGATCACTGTTTTTCTTTGTACCTTTTGCAACAACTATTATTCCTATACACTTAATTCCTCTTCCATATACAATGCATGAAGAAAACTACAAGGCTGCATTTCTCATCAACGTATCAGATTTGCTAGCGTATCAAAGATCCTCATAAACAATCCATGCCTGCTCTTGATTTGCTGTTCTAAAAGTGTAATTCAATATTGGCCTTTCCAGACAGAAATAGCATTATCTTTGTTCGGGTCTGAAATATTGTTCTATAATGGGTTATTTCAAAATGTGTCACAGAAATGGATCAGAAACACCTGACTAAAAGGCCACAGTTGTACAATAATAGCATATGTTAGCTTCTGTTGTCCCATCTGACTAGGGAATTTAAAGAGGGTCTCCTGAATACATACTAGTTGTTTTCTTAGCCCTTCGTTATCTATAGTCAAGCTACACGGCCTTAGTATGATTTTAAATATGCTGTTAATTCCAAAACAAGTGCTTCTTGAGTGCCTTCAGTTATTTGGGATCTTTCCATAACTGGAATAATACTTTTTCAGATTTTGACATAACCATTCATGGATGGTTGTGTTGACACATTGAATTGTTTCATCCATTATTAACAAGGAATAAAGTAGCATCATCCAAAAAATACACACCTCCCTTCTTCCAATATGTTAAAAATACAACCAAAACCTGTATTTAATTCCCTCAAAATTATGTATGGAGTTTCACTTAAACAAGAGAATTGCATGGTAGGAAGGAGAATCTAAAGTAGTTGATGTCCAAATGTGAGTTCCGTAAGTCCAAATCAGTATCTATATTACCTTCTGACAGCAAACCTGAAATACATTGAATTACTGAATAACCTGTGTATACTTTCTACTGGTAATGACAACGAGGATCTGTGCTCTATATGTACACTTATACCTATGTAGTAAGTCCCTGGTCCACACATAACCTCACATCGGTTATTAAAAATGAGGGAGGGGGAGGACAAAAAAAAGACTGGGGTGGTGGAGGTATGTGCCTCTAAGACATTTTATAAGATCTCTTTCTATTTAAAATGACAATTTTCCTTCCATCACTTTTCTAAGCATAGTGCATGTTTCTTTATTATCACCTCTCTTAGAGTGTTACCAAAACACTCAGTGAACTTAGGCAATGATTCAGGTAACAATGACTCAGGGAACAGCAATGCAACAACAAACATAATTTATAAGCTCTCCTTCCAATTATTCTTTGCTGGTCATATCATTCCAGGCTTTTGGGAAACAGACCTCTCTCCCCTGTTATATACGTTCATCGTCCAGTATACTAAGTCACATACCGGGATTGGTAGGTGTTTATATCATGTAAGTAAAAATCAGATGAGCAACAAAGTCTGAAGCTCTGGTAAGAATTTTGTGTGAGATTCTCCTAATTCTTCTTCTCCCCACCTCTTCCTTCTGTAGCACGTATAACTCATCACAAGGTAACAGGGATCTCTCCTTCTCCGGGACCTGACATACCATACACAACTGATCAAACTACTTACCAGTATGTATTGTGGTTTCTTAGACTGGTGTCCTGGGGTTAAACCACGACAACTGGGAAAAACCTTGCAGACAGCACAGGAGCTGGGAAGCAGCAAATTCTTTTAAGCTCTGCTCCCATGCCAACATCCTTTTCCTGCCTCACAACATGATGACTTGCTTTAAAGCTTCACCCACTTCATCAATGAAAAGTGGAAAGGTATATCCACTATTGATCCACTAAAATTCTCACAGACTGCTTTATGAAGAATAGCTTGACAATGCAGCATGGCACAATCACTGGTGTTTAGTGGCAAATTTAGGCTGTGCCATGGTACTGTTGGTATGTGGCAAAGTAATGCCAGCTTAAAAACACACACTGTGTGACTGACTTGTTTCTATTTTCATTAGCATGCCAACCTTACCATAGATGGGCTGTATTTTGCAGGAACAATTTATATAATGTTTCCCTTCACAATGTAAAACAGTTGCAATAAACCACCCTTTCCAAATAGAATTTAAAAATAATTAATCAGCCACAGACATTCCTTGTCTTGCAACCAAAATGAAACTACTATGTCACAGAAACTCAGCTGCTGCTTGTACCAAACTACATAACAAGCCTAGGGAGTTTACCTGTGCTTGTTAGTGAATTTTTATCATTGGCATCCAAGTGGAAATCCTTTTCACATACTGTCACTAAAGAAATCCCAAACCAGAAATGCACTATGTAATCATGTAAAAAATTGGAGTAGTACTGTCAGTATTGCCCATAACTGTAACTTTCCTACAAAATATGTTTACTATATGATATATATATATACACACACACACAAATTCAGGTGCACATAAATTGATATTCAGTGATATTCACTGCCATTATCTTACACTGGGAGATGTGTCCCGCTGAAGTTGTTCAGGAGCTTTGAAAATCAAATCTTTACTCCTAATCTTTCTAGGTCCTCCTAGCAGACTGAAAGGTATGTAAATGATGGTTACTCTTGGTTCATTGTACTTGATCTTGGTTCATTTGTAACTTTGAGAAACAAACATGAGAGAAATTCTGAAGTATAAATATAAACTCTGAGCTGGTATTCTACTATTCTTGAAACAGGATACTTGAGAATATAAAAAATACATTTATATTCTGCCAATAACTAAAATAGGTCACATTCATACAGATGCCTGACAAGTAAAGCCAGCAATATGAATAAAATAATGAAATAAATGAAACTAGAGCCTTTCTGCTCAAACACAAACACTACAGTTTCACCGTGGCCCTGGAGGTATTACAAGTAGATGTGTTTATACTTTATCCTCTCATATTGTGTCAAGACACTATTTTCTGTGTAAATTACCTATTTCAGTAAATCGATAAGACAGAGATGCAAATCTAATGCAATTAGATGCAGAGATGCAAATTACTAATCCCTCAGTTCTATTCACTTACCCCAATGGATGTTGGTTTTGACTTACAAATAAAATTCTATCCTGAATGACAAGCTGAGAATATAAAAGAGCAAAAATTGAATCGTTGTGCATAATCCTGGCTTTAGTTAGTCTATTTCTTCCCTACCCCATGCAGATTCCAGAATTTCAGGAAGCATGAAAAAAACATTACAAAAATGGTCATGCAATGTTTCCGAACTTTCCAAAACACTCAGTTTTACTAGAAGCAGTTCTATGCTTGGAGATTTCCCTCAAAACAATTTTCACAAAGAAAATCTGATACCACCAAACTGACAGAGATTGTGTAACACTGTAAAGCCCAGCTTCATCTCAGCTACCTCCACTAATGAGTAAACGAATGAAAACTCAGTATTTCGAAATTTACTCTCAATAAGTATTACAAAATGCAATTACAATGCAAATGTATTGGGGATTCTGTCATCCAACGCCCAACATGGGAAAAAAATGCAGAAGACGAAACAGAAAACATTAGCTATATATTTGGAATACAATTCAACATACTCTTAAACTGCTTTAGCATTAATTTAAAGATGTAATCAAGGTTTAACACACAGCAGAGTTGTTTTCCATTCCACTTAACTGTATTAACTTTACATTTCATATATTACTTTATTACTTTACTTTTCAGTATAGTTTGTCTGCCTGACTGTCCATCCTAACACACGGATCTTCCTAACTTTGTTATTCTTCTAATGAGAGGAATTTATTCCTCTGCATAACTGCTGTTAATTTGCCTAGCATTGCAAATATCCCACCCAGTCCTGAACAAGCAAGTGTTTTAGTGATGACCTTGTAGTTTTTCTTAAATTTTCCTCTGAGGGATTCTTAAACCACTGCTTTTTATATAGATCCATAGCTGATATTTGAATTAGAGTCTCAGTTTATTTGATCAGACAACCACCATGCATATCGTAGCCTAGACCTCAGGTCCAGACAGTGCACACCCAGGCTGACCTCTGTTATCAAGTAACTGGTGAGACAATAGCAGTAGCTATAAACCAGCTGGTTTTATATCCCACCTCTAAATCTACATCATACACTACTCTGGACCAGGTTTAGTCTCATCCCCTGCAGCAGACAACCCCACCACACACGGTTCAAAGCTGTCCAAAAGGCAATCTGTGTGACATTGACAGTCAGCGTGCACATGGAGTCTCCAGTACAGCTGCCAGTGCAGTTTCTTGCAAACAGAATCTAGTTTGCGTGTACTAAACCTGCTCTGCAAACCTCAAGCCAGCATGTGGCAAGTGGGGATAATTTTCAGATTTGCTTAAAAACCATGCTAATGCTGCAAACTAATGTATTAACAAGAGGAGGCCAGGGAGACAGTTGTGGGGGAAAAAAAATCTCAGAATAATGTTTATAATTAGACAGTTTTAGGCTGCTACCATATTTATTTAATTTATTTTTGGTCCATCACTAATCAGGAAGCCATAGAACACATTTTCACTAACCACCAGAATGACATTTAAATAAGAGAAGTCCAAGCATTATTTTTCCTCAAACGATTCTCTTTGTGAGTAAAGCACGGTACTTAACTTTCTTTTTAGCCCTTTAAAAATTGATCAATTCTATCCACAATAAAACATTTGAAAAAACATACAAGAAGTTAGAAGCAATGTAATAACAAAATAACAAAGAAGTGACAGTACAGCTGCTGCTTGATCAGAACGCTTTCTTTTGTTTTATTAAAGTATCATTTAAACAAACAAGGCATACTAGATGAAATTAGGAGAAACATGGAAACGTGAACAGCAGATCAAGAGGTGTTGTTATTCCCCCAACACACACACACACACACTTGGTGCCAGCAAGACTGCACCTGGAATACTGTATCCAGTTTTTAAACCTACTACCAGCCACTCCAGTTCAACTGAAATGTGGCTAAACTGGAGAGGATATGTTGGAGTGGAACCAAGATGGGCAGGGGTCTAGAGCTCATGTCCTGTGAAGAGAGGTTGAGGGAACTGAACTTGATTAGTCTGGCAAAGAGGAAGTTAAAAGACAATCTAATGGCTTTCTCTACTTGAAGGGAAGTTACAAAGATGATGGAGCCAAAATCTCATTGGAATGGTAGCAGATGATAATACAAAATGTCAATGGCCACCAACTGTAGCTTGGGAGGTTTAGGTTGGACATTAGGAAAACATTTTTCACTAGGAGGGCAGTGCAGCACTGGAAAAGGTTACCTGAAGAAGATCATAAATCTCTGTCTTTGTAGATGTATACAGATTCATGGGTCACCTGATCTAGCACTGGTGTAGACCTGCTTCAAAAAGAAAGTTGGACTGCCTAACCTCCAGAAGTCAGTCCCAACCTACATTTCTATGAATTTGTTGAGAAGTGTCTGGTCCAGTGTCAAAAATCTTATTTCATGGGTGTGAAATGTCCAGGTTATCACCACTGCATTCCACAATGATTATGCTACATCTGGGTGGGCGCTGCTCTAATGTATTATACCAGCTCACCGGGGAAAAGAGAAGGACTACAGAAGAACATTCCTTCAAACAAAAGCAGTCTTAAACTAAACAAAGGTATGTATCTGAGATGAGCGATCATTTGACTACAAAACTAAATGTCAAGATGTAATCTGAATACTTTAACTTGGTGGCCGTTGACTGTAACCCAAGAATGTGACCTTCATATTGCCTCTATAGTCTCAACCATCTTGCTGTCATTTGGGTGGCATTTTGACATGTTGGATATAATTAAAAAAATAAAATTTTCAAAATCATCGAAAGTGTGTGCCTAAGATAAAGTACAAGAACACAGCGAGCATGACACTCTTCTCACAGGCGTTACCCTAGTTTTCAACCATTTGCAGCTCAAGGACTTCCTAAGCCCAAAGCAGCCTCTGTGTATTTAATAATGGTACAGTGGATTTCCCTCCCATAAGCTAACTATAACATACTTTTAACACACATGGTGTTCTGTGCTAGAATAAGGTACTAAATCAAGTAAATTGCAACCATAATCACACATTTAATTATGATTATACCTGGTCCTGTATTCATCCACTGACTCAGAGAACACGTGTTAAAGTAGAATTCAGGCTTACTCATGCACAGGAATTTATCATTCCAAGCCTACCTCATACACACTGCTTTATCTTTGGGTCAGACATTATAAGAGGAGCAAGTTTACCTAAAGAAAACAAGAAATTTTCATAAGCGCTACCCAGCAGAACTACCACTGAGGAAATTTATTACCTAGCAGTTGAAAGGGAAAAGCAGGTTTTTGAGTTAGGACCTCAGAACGAGGAAAGGCATCTTACTCCTTTGTAAAAAACATGCAAGGCATACAGGAGGAACAGAGGCTAGAGAACTTTTGCCATTCATTGGCCCTACTTCCTTCCCTACAATACCTATTTAAATAGACTTTTTCTGTTCTTCTGTGTATTACTTCATTTCTACACATTTTTTCCATCCCAGAACAGCTAACGTAACAATTCTTCACCTTGCCTCCCTGCCTCAACTTTGTGCTTTGCACCCGAGCCAGCTCTATCAACTTGGTGGCCCTGTTTTGTCATCTCAGAATATTCTTTGTCTACATACAGTGATTACTGATACGACTTCTAGAAAAATCTTCAGCATCTGAGATCTGACCTATCACTGGAGAATGGTGTAAGGCTGCTGATACTGCACCATAGTAGGGATGCAGCACTAACTTCCACTTAACAACTCCAAATCCATTGACTCCAAGTAGTGAGATGGGGTCAGCGTGGTTTTGCTGTGCAGTCACCTAAGACTAGTTCAAGTGGGATATCTCAGTAGTATTAACTCAGGCTGATTTCCAGAAAACTCAAGACCTACGTCTCAGCAAGACTGTACCAACAAGCAAACAGATCCAAACACCACACAGCCCCCGCCCAAAAACCTCCTTTCCCCTGTTTTGAAAGAACTCCAACTTTCAGCAAATACGCAGTTTCTGTTTTTCCAGATCCTGTTTGTGCACAAATTCATCATAATCCAATATCAAATGATTCCTCTATACCAGACTGTGGTCAAAATTCCTGAACTTTTACATTGAAGAAGCAGGAACTCCCTTCTTAACCATTCTCTATCTTCTGGTATAAAGCTCTATCTACAGTTCAAGATTTACCACGAAATAATCAAGCGTATGGAATTTCTTTTAGAGATCACATAGGAACAGTACCAAAGCCTAAATGTATACTGTGTTATTAAATATACACCCAAACAGAAGAAACATCTTTACAAGGGTAATACTGACAGTATCTGTGATTTTCTCTTTAAAATGTGCAGACTTCGATACAATGATAAATACAGGCCGATTAACCTTGCTCCAGATTTAAATGTATAACCAATTTACTAAATTAATCTTTCAAAAAATAAGAGTCATTGGCATTATTCTTCGAATAATCTTTGTTTAGTTTCCATGATGGTATACATTTTAATGAAAAACTCGTTATAACGTAGCATAAGGCATAATTAATTCTGGAAGATTTTTTTGAGTAAATAGCTAGTACAGATTCTGAATTCCATTTTTCTACTGGCTTTATTAATCTTTCATAAACCAGTATTTCCACTATAATGGCTTGTAACAGCTCCACAAAAGTTTAGAAATGCATTAGCTGTCATCAGTGGTGTTAGTCTAACTACAATGTCATAATTTGTATGATGGTACTTTAACATTATGACTTTTGAAACAACAGTTACAGCTTTGTTTTATGCTTTGAAAAGGAGCATCTATATACAACAGATGGAATATTAAACAATAATTATTTAATTTTTCTGAAGTTAGAAAAGTACTTAAACTGTTTAGCTAACAATGTTGAGAATACATTTATATAGGAAAATCTGCTTAATCACTGGCTAAGTTCAAATCTAAGTGTATGTAATCAAATTGTAAAATGAATTAATATATATATAGTGACAGACAGCCAATTTTCACCAAAATTATGCTTTACAGGTATGGTACAGTGAACTTTTACCCTAGGATTAGAATTGCTGTGCAAGCATGTAATTCAGCTTCACAAACTCCAAACACCTTCACTGGGAAGTGTTTCTAGGGTATTTGCTGAGCTTATGCAGGAGTCACTTAAATTCAAAGAGAAACACTAGAAAGATGAAATGAATCCCAGGTGCTCTTACACTCCAGAAATAGATGCTTTAAGACATGAACAAAGAAAATCAGTGTTAGCAAACATACAGGAATCCTCTCTTCCCCTGGATTCCTCTTATTTAAGTGCATATTTATATATATAGTACTATGGTATTTCTTCACTTCTTAATTATATATAACATTATATTTCAAAGTTTTAAACAAACTTGTGAAAGAAAGTTTGTTACAAAATCTGCTTCTTGGAGGATACTGCTAGCTTCCAAATCCACAGCATGCTAAAAAGCCCCCGGCATCTAAAACTGCTCTGTCTTCTAAAGGCTTATAAAATAGTCAAAAGCACAAGCTCTTCCCCTTTCTTTCGTTTTAACTGATGGGGAAAATTTTCTAAGCCACCTTGGAAGGATAACTACTAACTGCCCAAGAAATTGGGTGCCTACAATAGTCCTCACTGGGTTAAGACTATTTATGAAGTGCATACAACTACTCAGCTACGTAGGATGACTCTTGAAACAAGCTTTTGAAAAACTTCTAGCACTTCATGACTATTCAGGAAAAATAATACGTAATTAGTCACTTAAGTAAAATGAGATTGGGATCTCTCTTACTTGTCATTAAGCTGTGCTCCATGACTTGTTCTAATGGTTCTTCTTCACTAGTCTTAAGTCCTTTCTTTCTCCACTGTCAACTTAAATTTTGAAATTTTTGAAATATTGTTTGTTGGTTATGACTAGACAAGAATATTTTCTCATGTGGGTCACTGTGAATTCAACTGTTCTCTGAAAGAAGATTCACTAGATTTCCGGGTAGTTTCTTAACATCTTTTCCCCCACCTTGCATACTGGAACTGTCAAAAAGCCTCTCCAACGGGTATACGCCCTAAAATATATTTTCTGCCATTTACAAGGACAAAGTCTTTTAAAATGGCCTTACTGTGTCTCAAGCTATCTGCTTTAAAGGACTGATCTATTGTAATAATACGGGTGCAACAATATTCTACATTCCATTAAGAAGAGTGCAAGAGATTGCTCAAAAATTCATCATTTCAAAAAACAAGAGAAAAAGAAGAAAAATCTGCAATAACTTAAAGGAAGATCATGGAACTTCACTTTCAGACTGCCCAATGCTGAAAGGAAGGCTATGTATTACAGATAAAATATACACCATATAAAAATACATAAGCAGGTAAAAATGATATTATAACAAGCCACGGAAACAAAGAATGTAACAACCTACGGTAAGAAAGTACCAGAGTACTCCTAGTAAAGAAACCAAACTGCAGATCTGTATTTTGCCAGCCATAGA
>NW_009233621.1:0-20000 GCF_000690835.1 Fulmarus glacialis | reverse complement strand
CCTAAACGGAACATTTTTATCTATCTTAATAGATGGCACTGGATGTATTACAGGCAGCTTTTTTAAAATAAATATCTGTTTGTAACAGTAGTCCTATTTAACAATTTTTATCTCTTCAAGTCCTTTGAACTAGAGAAAGTTTTTCAGCTTTGTCTAGTGGAGGCTCAAATATCTCCATGAATGGAGATTCCCCAGCTTCTGTGGGCAACCTCTTCCCATGCTTAACCACCATCTGTGAAAAATACTTTCCTAATATCTGTTCTTTACCTACTGTAAAGAATATATTCTACAATTACCTCTTTATTGTCAATTACCTAAGTGTGTGACAATGGACAAATATTTTTGTTTTTTAAAACGTGATTAGGTATTTGTAACCAGTATGCACACTCCCAGACAACTAAAAAACAGATCGAAATGGAAAACTGAAAAATTCTTAGAGTTTCCCATGAAAGTCATGCAAGACTCATATGATTTTGGAACCTAAGAAAAGGAGGCAACTTTATTACCTATTAGAAACATTTGGATTTACAGTGATTATTTCTGTCTTAGATGTAAACTATTAGCTTTCAAAAAATGGCTTTTTTGGACTTGCTAGTGATTATGTTATGGGCAGGATTCAAATTCCTCTGAAATCAGCTGGATTTTGGAGCACAAGCCTGTTTGTTTTCAACACTATTGCTAAAGCACATTTAGAAACTGTTGCTAGCCATGACTGACTTCCAGCAGAAAAAGACTGTATCTTATTACCTGCAAATTGTAACCAGGATCAGACTCAAGTGATAATACAGATTTAAAATACAAAAATTTTAAGAAACTGAATAACTAAATACAAAATTTAAAGAAAAATGTTCAAGAAAAAAATTATGAATGCAGATGCTCTATACCTATGTGTGTCTATGTACATATATATACACAAAATATAAATTTATAGATAGATTTTGTTGTTGTTGCTCACTAGGCTTAAATAATTCCTGGAGGAAAGTGACTGTACTGAAATATAAAATAAAATAAGATATAAATAAAATGTAAATAAAATAAAATCTCATGTAAGACTGGGATATTGCAGTACATTTCATGTTATACTACCTACTTTCCAATAAAAAGGTATTCATATATCTTCTATATAAACTTTAATATGCCCAGGTAACTTAAAATTCTGCATCACAAATCTGTAAATGACTTGCAGATAATGTAAATCAAACAAAGAAACCAAACCTCACACCAAATGCGTATTCTGTACTTTTGCATGTTTTAAAGAATACTAAAATAAAATATGGCATGGACAACTATAGCGTAATCCTTACCTGCATAGAATTCTGGACTATAAACTGCACCAACAACTGGATTTAATTTCCAGCCTGCAGCAAACATAAAAACATAACGAAGTTAATATTGCAATTAGTGATAATAATAATAATTAGTTTTGTATAGAGGTATACAGATAAAATGGCTTCAAAAAAGGTCATTTTAATGAAAGTTTTATAGGCATCTTAGATTACTGATCTTTAATATCAGACTCTGAAGTATGGAAATAAGTAATGAAACAAGGCATTTTCTGGACATGTAGTACTGGAGCAAATTATCAGGTGAATTACCTTGGCTGCAATGCATAGTTGCAAGTTATTCCCTTAAGTTATGGAATTAAGTCAGAACTAATTCAGGTATCCCTATATCATGAAGCACCAGAGTAGATCAGTTCTTTTTCATTGTGTTAACACTCTGGTTACAAGCTAGAGAGGCCAAAACAGTTCATTTGCTGAACATAAATGTTTTTGATAAGCATGTGTTCGTGTGGGTAACAAGGCAATCAAATAATCTGAGCATTTTGATTCTACTCTGGGAAAAATGAAAGCGTAGACGCTGTATGGAAATGTCTATTGTGACATGAAAGAGATTTGCGCACTGTGGGATCCCAGTCAAATGCCAGAGACTTTCTTTCCATTTGCATTTGTACATCAGACTGTCTGCACTGAAACAGGACAATTATAGGCACTCACCGAAAGTGTCTGCGCCGCCTGCGTTTACAGCTGATAAATGCTGTTAGCATATTGCTATAAAGCGGCTGGCATGTCAGAAAATGCTGCAGTCACATTCTGCAAAGCTCTTAAGTGGCACAAATGCAGCCACTGCCTTTGTCTTAAATAATCACTGTCCTCCCACAGCTGGCATAAAACCAAAGCACAGAACCAACAGATATTCTGTACCGTGTGTTCTGGCCAAACTCCAGATAATTGCTGTTGTGTCCTTACACCCGACGCGGCATTTCCAGGTAAGCCTGGCGTGCACAGGCTCGCTGCAGAAGCAGGGCCCGTGTTCAAAGCATATGTGATGCTAAAGACAACAATGCTGAAGGAACTGAAGTGGAAGGGGTAAGAGAACAGCGGGAGAAAACACGGGCAAACTTGTTAGCATTCTCAGCTGTGGTAAAGTGCCAATTACTGTGTTTTGCTCTGCCGCAGGTAGATCCACTCCTAGCTAACTCCAAACTCCACAGAACATCCCCCCACCTACACACTTTCTTTTTCTTTTTTTCCTTTTTTCTTTTTTTTTAAGTGCTTGAACAATTATTTGAACAACTGGGACTGAAAAATTAGGGGTTTTCCAATAGCACACTTGAATCGGAGGAGTGGGAAGCACCATTTGTAAATGGGAACAAAGAAAAAAAACTGAGCAAAAGCATCTTGTGAACTCAAGAACTACGGTACTTTAAATAGATCCTATAACTATGCTGCTGGAAACAAAATACAATCGACAGGAACAACAAGGCTTTTCAAAATCAGAAAAGCCAAGATTAGAAGAATTTAAATGCAAACTGTATTAAGGCTTGTTTCTGCCTTGGCCATATCATGTAATGCAAAAGCACAGTTGAAGATCATAAAACCATATGCGTTATAAGACCGAAAAAGCGTAATACAAAATCTCAATAATAACACAAAAGAAAACTATTCCTACCCTTTAAAAATGCTGCTATCTCTATCTGATGCACAGTAACTGTTTAGCAGCAATTAACTGTTCAGTAACAGTGTTTTTGAAATGCAACTCATTAATAAGTTCAAACAGAGTGAGGAGCAGCATTGCATGCAATTGCTCTGCAGAAGTAATTGCAGTTGCTATACATACCTAAAAGACAATTACGGAAGCTGAAAAATGGCCAACCAAGAGGAATTAAAATTACTTTCCTCCTGAAAATATCACAGGATTTTTACCTGACCCTTCAATTTTACATACTACAGGATTATATTCAGGAACGTGGTGGTATAACAAATACTCTTAGCCAAATTTTGTGATATAAAATCATCCAAGTTTTTAGACTTTCAGTAAAAATCTAACTTTTTCTAGTTTAGGGAATATTTACTATTTCAAATTCATTACTTCCTCGAAAGACGACTGATCAACGCCATGCAAAATGAAAGATTGGGCTGAATTTCAGATCCGTCAGCTTTTGCTGTCAAAGAAGCTGACAGACACCTCTCAGCTTCTAAGTTCCATTGAGAGCGCCACAATTTGTCTGAGAGAAAGAAAAAAATCTTGGAAGACGCAGATTGCTCTTCACAGCTGAAAGCCACTCTCATCTTTCAGTTCCTTCCCTCTCTCACAGCGATGGCTGTCTCGTCTAACTTTTTGAAACTTATACAGGAAATACTTCATTCATCATGAAAATAACAGTAATTAAACTTAACTTTATCTTGTCAGCTAGCAATGTGCTGGCCCATAGCTGTGTGGGTTAATCAAGTGTGATTGGAGTTGATGTATCCGAGCGAGCATCTGCCAAGGAACCCTACTTCAGCAGCCGGAGGAGGCAAATTCTCTGCAGTGGGTGTAATTTTGTGCATTTTTCTTACTGTCACAATATTAATCTCCTCAAGTTGAAACTATAAAAGCTCAAAACTTAAAAACCAAAAAAGGAAACCCTCTGCCTGCCCCAAAACCCCACCCTGTACAGCCATCGAAAGAAATACAGGTTAAGCACGCTAAAGGGAAGGAAATAATCACATGCGCAGTGTAACAAGCTTTGGTAGAAAGCGGGGCAGAGCAATGCAGAGGGGATTATTTCACTTCGTAGGCCAGAGGCAGCCGTGGCCAGAGGAATGCTTTGGCGGGAAAGCAGCCCCGTGACACCCTTTGCTTTCCTCCTGTTTGCAAACAGAGGGGAGGAAAGGGGAGTGGGAGGGGATTTAACTGTGGTAATAGTCACTAGCTGTGAATTTGAATCTAAGTTTAGATCAACAGAAGGTCCAAATTCAAGACACCACAAGTTTAAACTTTAAAACATGTGTATCCCTCTACTGATCTCTATTTCATGTTCCTCGTTCATTGCCACAGTTCTCTGAATCCACTTGCACATAATTCTCTGTTCCCTACAACACTTGGATGAGCATCCTGAATTGCAATATGGGCATCAGAAGAAAGTATAACTGCGAACAGGATAGGCTCGAACATCCAAAAACGTCTCTGAAATATTTTTGCCAACAAGTAAAACTCCTGACACTGAATTTATTTGCAAAGAAAAGGCAGTTCTATCTCCAAAGCACATGAGGTCAGCTATCAAAATCATCCTGTCTGATAAAACACTTGCACAAAAAAATATCTCCTAGCAACTGAGAGTTTATTAACTGCTCATTTCAGGAGTCACCAAAAGTCCCTGGAAAGCATATTTATTTCAAAAACCATCTAGGACACAAAAGCAAACCACTTATTTGAATGAAGCTGCATATATTAAAAAAAAGTCTAGGTTTTCATGCTTTAAGATCTACTGACTTTTGCAAACATATTTACAACATAAGCCCTGTTATCAACCAACCAGCAGTATTCAGGAATGAAAGACAAAACAGAGTGTATCTTATTTTTAAATTACAATAAATATTACTGCCCGATGTTTTCATATCATACAGCATGTGCCCCAATTACATTTTGAATACCTGCCAATAACACGTCAGTCACCACATACTCTTTGAAACATAAAGCCACATATTAAAAAAGAAGGGGCTCTGAAGAGATAGGCATGTGCAAACAAAAAGGTTTTTGCGTCAGAAGCACCTTGCAAATATTAATATGCTTGCAGAAGAACACAGACAAATTAGCCTTATATTTTATGTAGAAGATGAGACCTTTACTTTAGACAACAATAATCTTTAACAATCAGCTATAACACTGGTTAATTCCTGACAAAACAATAAAGAACTAGAATCATACAATGTCAGGATGACTGATAATAGAAGCACTGATTAAACTAAATGAAGCACCTTGCATGTCTACACTTCATTCCTTGTCGCCTGTAATGATTATGCAAGAACATGATTCTCCTTGTGTGTTTATTTTAGGGGATCGCAGACATTAAAAAAAAAAAAAAGTTAAAAAAATCAAAATGTGTGAACTTCAACCAGAGTTTGCCTTGGTAGATACCCATCAAAAGGTGTGCAAAAGAACATCCTGCATGCAACACCTTGAATGTATGGATTCACAAACATAAATGATAATTTTTATGCACGAAACAGTATGTTTCATACTTTTGGTGAGATCTATTCCAGATGGAACAGGATGGAAAATGACAGACACAAAGCACTTCAAGTGGGAAGCACTTAACAGCAGATTTTCATCATTCTGGTTTTGGATATTAATAAATGGTAACGTATGACATAAGGTGAATCTCCTCTAAACCCAGATTCCTAAAAATCTCACATCCCTATTTCCAGCATTCCCTTCCTTCAGCATTGGTGTGCTGATATGTAATCTGTTACTTGCTAATGAACAGTTTTGTAGCCTTAGGATAATATGAATACAAAATATACATCATCATCTATAATAAAACTACTTTTATCCTTTTATCATTACAATATAGCAGACAAAGTTCATAGTATCATATGCATATAGTTAATTTAGCTCCTTGTTGCAACAAAATCTTGTTATGTGATCCAGTCAAGCTTCGTATCTCTTTCACTAGATTCACTGAGATGTTTTAAAGCTAGTAAAAATGAAGATTTTCCCATCTGCATCATTTGCCAAGCTCCACATTTACATACAAAACAAGGAAGGAAACAGTTTCTGAGAAAGCATGAGGAATTTCAGACTCTTCTTCTCCAGATCATTTTAACTAGCTCAGTTATCACACGTCAAATGAAAACCATCACTGTATTTTATTTTTACTGTGGTAGGAAAAAATAATGACTCTCATTAAAAAATAAAGCCACTGTTTGGCCTGGGTTTTAGTGAAACCTCACTAATGAGACCCCAGATATCGAAGATAAGATCCGTTATATTTCAAAATGGAAAAGAGTCTAATCTACCTGTGGAAAGCTTTACTGCTGTATGTGCAGATATCATCTGCTTTCTACTAGGTGGGAAAAACCAAATTAAATTGAAAAGCTAATAATTATAACTACACAGTCTAGTAAAACTGGAAAACATAACTGCAATTAAATTCAATTGATCTATTATTGCTTAATGTTGATGTATTATTGTTTGATGTTGCTGAGTTAGGAATTTGTTAGAATTTTCTGAACTAGCAAATGCAAACAACTCAAGCACATGATCAAACACTACCAATGGGAACATTTTTAAAATGTATTGCTTTCAAACCCCTCAAATATCTATGGATTATTTTTCTATCATTAGTGTACAACATTATACCAACTTAGGTCAGTGTTAGAATGAATTTTTTTAGATAGCTTGGAATCTAGATTTTTCCAGGGAAAAAAAGCTGGAAGCAGCACCCAGTTACAGTTTGCCCTTTACTTCTAACAAACTGTGGAAAGAAGACACAGAAAATTATCTTTGACTAGATGCGTGTCTTGGTACTAAAAAGTATCTCATGCCTGACAGAGACAGGCATTCTTCTTACTGGTGTCCCTACCTCCATCATCCAAGCAAAATTGAATCCTCTGATCAGTTCATTCATCGCAACATTAACAAAGCTAGAAGAGAACAATGCTTTCCTATCAGGTATATTTTCCTGTACAAAAGCCACTGTGGTTAAACACTCGGATTCCGATCAGGCAAAAGGATGCATGCTACGCCCATGTGGCTGTGAATTAGCTGAACTCTACACAGATGGAATTTATGCCCAGCCATATCATGTTGTAGGTCACTGGACAAAGCCTGAGCCCACGGAGATGCAGGAGATGCAGATTACGACACTTCATGAGTAGATGAGCCCACCCATTCAGCAGAAGAGTGAGGTTTCACATGCATTGACATTAAAACAAAGCACTGAGATCTCATGCACTTACCGTTTGTGTAAGGGTTGACGGTCTTTTTATTTGTCATTACACGTGCTGTTGCATTATTTACCTAAGCACATAGAACACTGGATTAGAAAGGGTTACAGGGAGGGTCCACGTTACTATTAAATGCATGCATTATTACTGCTATTAGTCATGTAAAAATAAAATGCAATTTAATTTATAGAAGGCAACAGGTGCATAACAAAATCATACTATTTATAATTACATTTACTTTCATAACCATTTTAACTTACAAATCATTTCAATAAAGCAACATCATATCATTTAAACTTTAATAAAAAGACATTAAAAGCAAATTAAAAGGTACTGCATAATTTAAGACTTAAGAGCATGCTTGTATTCCATGATAACACTGATACAATAAATACTCAAAACAGAAAAAAAGATTATATGAAGGAATGGAAAGAGACAAGGTACAAGGAAACAAAGAAAATGTCAAAAAAAGGGACAAACGAATTTTAGCAGTGTGCAACATAACCCTTTAGAAGAGAAGTACCATTGGAAAAGCAACATCTAGCATTCAACACTTGGAACAAGAGCCTTTTTCATTGCAAGAATTAACAAAATCATTCAAGCTTTAAAATCACAGCTAACAAAAGGATAAAAAGAGGGTGCATTATTTAACACAATATGGAGTTAACAATCTGAGTAAGATGTGCACGAAGTCATATCCTCAATCCAATCAGTGCCTCCCAGGCTTGCTTAAAACGTACACTCAATTACAGGCGTACCAATATAGAAAAAAATGTAGCATCAAGAAAACTTAATACAACAAGTCAAAAAAATTCACGTGGTATATCAGCGCTAAATACGTGAAACGGCAGATGGACTTCTCCACTTACCATTCAGCACCATCGCCAGCATGGGTATGTATACAGTTACCATGGTTACTGAGAGTTTGGTGAGGGCCCTAAGCGCTACCGTCGAAGGGGGAAAATGAAAAGGCAAAATATGCAACATCTTACTCAAAAGACGACAGCATTTTCAATTGGTATTTTTTTTATTCTAACAAATACGACTGAGGCAGTATTGAAGGGGATCCAGTGGTACTAAAACGCATTTGTGTTGGTTTTTTAATAGATATGAATGGCTTAGGCCATGCAGCCAAAGTAGCCTCATGGTTTCATTAAAAATTAAATGTTAAAATTGGTCAGTCTCTAGTCTGGCTTTGTTTCTTTTTCTTGTACATCTTTTGGATGCTTCTTTCCCAATCTGAATTTTTTGAAAGCCACTGTGGATCCCGCATCAACCCTGCAGGAAAAAAAAAAAAAAAACCAAACCACATACACCTCTTCTCGAGGTAAGTATGTTTTTGTTTTGTCTGTCACACTTTTTTTTTTTGTTGTTCTCAATTTTTTTTTCTTTTTTTTGTTGGCTGGTTTTTGGAATCTACTGCACCCATTGATTTACAAAACATCCAAAATAATAACTTCAAAATACTAAAGCTTTCATTTTTTTTTCAATTCTGTCATCCACCTTTCAGCAATAATGATAATAATAATAATAATAATTACAAAAGAAATAATAATAAAAAACCCAAGTAAGGCCAGATTCTCTCTCTTTATATATAAATATATATATATAAACAATGGGAAGGGGAAAGGGGAGCACACAGAAGACACCAATGATGCATCTGAAACAACAAATGAGAGTGAAGCAGACATTTATAAAAAAGATGAAAAGGAAAATATTTTGAACATGCACCTCGATTTTACGGCCCTCTACCACGGTGCCGTGTAATTTCTCCCTCGCCCTGTCCGCATCAGCACTATTTTCGAAAGTTACGAAACCAAATCCCTGCATGCAGGAGGGAGAAGGGGGGAAAACAACATGCACATTATTATTTCAGTCAATGACCACTTGTTTGCTTATGTTCTCTCTCTTTAATTTAATATTTTCTTGTCCTTGCTTCATTTCTGTAACATGCAAATTAGAAAAATTATAATTGTATTGAGATGTGCAATAAGTAAGCGACAAATGTGAACAAATTTTTTCTGTCATCAGTTAGATAATACCCTCTGAGAAATTCAAAGAATGATACCAAAAATACCTTTCTACATGTCACTACACAGGAAAATAAATCTAACAATAAGAAAATGAAATTAAAATAAATTACAGTGTCTTCACATAGAAAAAAATGAACTAATGAGAAAAGAAAATGAACCACATTTTAATGACATGCAGATATCTCAACGAAATAAAAAACATGTGCACAAAATTCAACACTGAATGTCAATATACTTTAAAACATTGCCTACTTAATCATGCTGTTGTGATCATAAGAAACATTGTTCCCATGCAACACTAGGGTAACTTAAACTTTTGTCAAACTATACAGCCTTTACTTATTTTTTTATAAAAGAAAAAAAGAAAATAAAACCACCAACAAAACAAAAGTACTTTTAGAACAAAGTATAAACTTTCTTATATTAACAGATCAAATAAAATCACATGATGTGAATAGAAAAAGAAACTCTGATAAAGGAATAAAAATGCAAACATTTTGAGTAAGTTTAACTGGTTCATTTACTATTTATGTATATTACTTTCCACATACAGAACATGCAACTGGTAAAACTCCAGAATCCCATGTTAGTGGGACAGGAGAATACTCAACAAATATGAAATTCTGCCTATGACAAATGCTTTGCTTTATAATATTAGGCTAAACAAACATTTCCAATCCTACTAAAATTCTTTTTATTGTGCTAAGTTAAATTAAACATTGTTTACAATGGTAAATATTTTTTAAAAAATCAGACATCAAAAAACATTTTAGAAACATACACCAACCCTTTGAAGTAATTCTTACATTAGCATTACAATGCCTTCGCATGCTTTCCCAAAGTTATCCGAACAAATAAGCTTCTACATCCTTGGTGTTTCATAACAAGAAACATTTGCAAGTTACACATGGCGGTTTTATAAAGACTAGGCATTGCTGCACATGTTTGAAGTCCTACTACAACCTTTTTCTTTACTGTTACTTTAGCTTGAACTATGGAGTTAAAGCTTTCCTCTGTTCTGTTCCTCAGCAATAAGCCATGCATCATGTCTCCTCATTCTCCAGTCCATTCGCTAAGTTTTGTGGTCAGTATTCACCCACTTACTCTCTGCAGTTCTACCTATTATGTACATAGTGACTGATTAAAAAAAAAAAAAAAGAAAAAAAAAAAGGAAGAGAAGATATTTATACATTTATTTATACATTTTATACAAAGAAGAGACCAAATATGAAACTAAGGCAAAACTGACACCAAGCATTGAGAAAAACAATGGGTATGAACCACAAAATTCATTAATCTACAAAAAGTGTTAAGAAACTATCAGGATCATTATGCAAGTTATTTGGGTTATGCTACCTACTCAAAGAACACATTTAGTTATGCCAGTTTATAACATAGAAAGTGACATTTACATACGGTAGCAGTTTATGTTCCATTCTCATCAAAGTAGCTTAAACACACTGTCTGTTGCTCTTTTTTTTTTTTCTTTTAAAGGCACGCTGAAGCCTGAGCTCAGAAGTGCTCTCAGCAGTTCCACTTCTACCTGAAGCTGTTCTCAGAACACCTGATTCCACACATTTTCTCCACTCTACCCTCCACAGTTTTAGCACAAAGCCACGACCTCGCTTGTCACAAGACACGGAGGATGTAACTCTCTTCCCCAAAGCACCAGGAGTGTTCAAGAGAAAATAAATCCCCCCCATAATCCCTATGTTTTAGATGCCTGCATTGGCTTTTCTTATACCTAATCCCATCCTCGACTTTAAACTTTTATTTCTTTTTCAACTCCTCCCTCCCATCTTGTAAAAGCTCTATACAAAAAAGCTCATAAATTAAGATGCCATTACGACAATTTCAAAGCAGAAAACGTCACTGAAACCATCGATCCAACAGTATGTCTATAAGGAAAAGAATCCCATCGCTAATAATAAATCATACATGAGTTACAGGAAGACTGAAGCACTGGTGGATAAACATTCTAGTGTGTCTGACATGGGAGGAAAAGGAAAAAGACATCATGCCTGTGACATACACATAAACCCTTATAATGCAGCTGATATCATAGGTGAAGCATACTGGGCTACAGTTTTGCAGCAGCTAACGCTAATGCAGTTATAGCCATTCTATCTTGCTTTATTTCTTAAATATTGAATAAATTGAAGTATGCATTTAAGGCAAAGTAATTTTCACAAAAAATTAAATGTTTGCAATACAATTAGAACTCTCTTAATCAAATAAATGTTAAATAGATTGTTTTCAAAGGGTTGGTGTACTGAAGCTTTAACTAAAGAGGAAAACATCTGCACTTAGATAGTCTAGAACAATCACATATTTTCTCAGCTAATTACTAAAGAGGATAGTTATTAGGTATCATTATCATCTTTCATTTCAGTAGGGGAAAAAAATACCTGTACTAATACAAACCTTCCTACAAATATCTGTAAGTATGGACTCATCTTGTAAAATAAACAAGATAATTACCATTGAAGAATAAAGACAGCAGAAATCAACGTTCCCATAAAACAGATGACATTTTGGAGTAGCTAAAATTACCCCTTTAAAAGATATAAAATGAGTCCAAAGATTTTCATGCTGCTTAGGAAACTGAATGACAGCTCAGAAGATGTTTTCACTAACATGGAATTTCAGATGT
This sequence comes from Fulmarus glacialis, assembly GCF_000690835.1. NCBI lineage: Eukaryota > Metazoa > Chordata > Aves > Procellariiformes > Procellariidae > Fulmarus > Fulmarus glacialis. The sequence continues at coordinate 8,100 of NW_009233621.1, read as the reverse complement.
TATTTTTACAGCAGTGCAGTTGTTTCCTTTTACTCATATAAATATTTTAAACAAATTTAAAAATTCCATGGGTGAATTCAACTGCTTACCTTTGAGCCTCGCTCATTAAAAATAATTTCAACATCTAAGATTTTACCAAATTGCTGCAAAGAAATAGAAAAGTTACATGAAAATAAGATAACTTCAACACTTCTATCACACACAGTACAAGTGTTTGTTTCAGAAAATGGTGCACCACATAAAAAAGTTAAAGAATATAAAATCAAAGATGTCAAGCACCAAAAAAGACACACTGAAGAGGAGCCAGATCAATATTACAAGTAAATCATACGTATCATTACACTTGTCGCTATCATTCCACATATGCATTTATGAACTTTAAGTTCAGTGAAACCACCTGACAAAGAGGAAATGATCATTAAACTGTGATCATTTTGAAGTGAAAGTCCCAAGTTTCTTTTTTTTAATTTTGTCTTTGCACATAGTAGGTTACTTCCTTGCGATCCATCCAGTCCAGCTGCCATCACCGTTTTTTTCGTATGTAATATGCTACTGGTTAATTTGCTTGCAGTGTAATAAACATCACTAACAAGACAGGATTAACAGCCGCGTGAACATCCTTCCCTCTGAAGAACCTTTGTTTCGGAAGACTTTTTGCAGCTGCTTTCCAGGACAGGTAAAGGAGTTTGGTTACTCCTACTTTACAGGAATAAGATTAAACCAGCTGGGAGTTTTGTCACTGGCCTCAAGGAGTGAGGATTTCTCTCCACCCTTGCTGAAAAGGGATAACCATCACTCCCTAAGTAACCCTTGTCTTACTAGAGTATAATTTGGAGAACTGGAATGGATACTTACTTGTTGGGGATTTTTCCCTGCTCAGAATTGCACTTTTATTATAATATTAGTAATAACTGTTATTACTATTGCAATAGCACTCACAATCATCTAGGCATCGTTCACACACACAATACTTGACCACAGTTGCTATCCCAAAGAAAAAGGCTCTGTTGGACTTGCCTTAGTAAAAGAATAAATGTTTGACTCGGGCAGCGTTTAGTTAGAACACTTTCTGATATGACCTGTTTTGTGATGTGACACTGTAATGTATCAGTGGGTCATTTCTGTTATTTCATGCCATTAACATGCAGTATGGATCAGTGTTAACACTGGTAAGTGAGACAATATATTAAACAAAAAGGCAGAAATTAGAGGCAGGCAAATGAAGAGTAATCTAACAATAGTCAAAGGAACTGCAGAAATGAGCCTATACTTCAGTATTTTAGTATATAATAAACAATTACAGGCCAGAAAGGACAGTATTCCTTCTCTAGCTTATTAAAGTGTTTCAACTTGGTTATGAAAATCAACCATCATTTGTCATCCCTTGGCTTATTTTATGTTCTTGCCTTCACCATCTAATTAATGTTTTAACTGCAACTTTAGCCAACAGGCAGACATTGACTTAATGTTTAAACATGCTGTATTCCTGTCCAGGTAAAAAGATTATCTGCTATGTGTATGACGTGGTCATGATGCAGCGTTACCATATGTCGTATCAGATATTTCAACTCACACTTGCAGAAATTTCATTTTTCTATCAATTCAGAAGCTAAAAATTTACTGTTACCAAGTAATTCTAAAGCTGGAAAACTCTAGCCATTCTCCAGTGTTAGCCTTTTGAGACCTAAGACTTCGAAATATTGAAAAGAAATGTAGTTTTTATTCACTTATAAATTACTACAATTCCCCCCCCCCCCAAAAAAAAGATCCTTTCATTTAATGTACTTTCAAATAAAATCCATCTATTTTAAGTGGTTTAATTTAAATAAATTTGCATATTTTTCCCTAGAGGGTTAATTATTATGCCTTCTGCTATTTTGCTGATGTGCTGTAAGCTGCATTTAGGGGAGGTTATTTGTAGCAAGTCAGATATGGCCAGTCACTCTCATTTCCCAATACTATATCAGGATTCTTTTTCCAGCGACTGTTTCCTTCACTTCATACAAATAAATACTGAAAACCACAATGTCTTAACTCACATACAAAGACATGAGAAGAACTTAAAAATCTGAACTGAACATGAAAGATGGAGAGAAGTATAGTGCCATGAAGTACTTGATGCTGCACTGCATAACAAACTAATGCAGAAGAGAAGTTTTAGTGAGTCAGAAATAAGAAAGCAAGAGGAACACAAATACTTAAGAGTACTAACTTAGAAAAGGAAAAGCTGAGTTCTAATAGCTGATCAAGTACTACTTCTACATTTTATTTAGTGGCATTTCAAAATAAACCTCCCTGGAGAAGAAACCAGCTCTAACCTCTCATGGTTATGCACCTAGAATTGATTGCACGTATGAGATGTGTGAAACACAGCCAATGCACGTGAAGGTAGCTTATGGCCTGGGCAAAAGCAAAAATTGAGAGACTTATAGAAAAATACTGGCAAAGGCTTTAGAAGCTTACAGACCTACAATGCTCAAATTCAGCCCATGTCTTCTATAGATTTGGGTCCCTTGCTCATGAGGTCAAGCATTGACTACTTTACATCATGCTTTCCAAAATCAATAAATACAGGCATATAAATCCTTTTTTAGCAGGAATATATAAGCATTCAATATTTTAAGCCAATGTAGGTAGCTTTTTTTGAATGTAATACAAAACAGTACAATACATAGAATACACTCATCTGTATCACATACAGTAGAATCGGTAGAATTTCTTTTCCCAATTATGACTGGCAAATCAGATGTTTGGTTATAAATAAATGAAAAGAGAATCTTTACTGAAAATGGTTAAACAGCCTAAATCAGAGATAATGCTCTCACAGTTGCCTATAATATTAAATACCTACTGCAATGCAAATATAAAAAAGCATAAATAAAGTATGAGTACTTACACCAAACATTTGTCTAAGATCTGGATCCCGGAATCTGAATGGTATATTTGAGACGTGAAGCCGTTTTGGCTGTGATTTGTTTTCTGTGTTTTCAGAAGATTGTGTCTGTTGCTGGCCATCAGTCTGTGCTGCATCATCTGTCTGCTAAAAGGGTAAAGCAAAACAAAGTAAAGCACACTGTAAGTATTTCTGCCATTTTTAATATAAAGTGGTGGCCTTAAATTCTCAAAAAAAAAAAAAAAAAAAAGACTAAAAAGGAGTTAAATCTGCACAGACAAAGGTACTGAAGAATACCAGAAGTTGAAATACATGAAAATCAAACCCGTTTCTGTACCTGTCTCACCAGTATATGTTTTCAGTGATATTTTTAATATGTATTTGGAATAAACTGGAGAATAGGAAGGAGATTATTATTTGTTGATTTTCTTAGCTACTTTTAAATAATGAATAAATATGTCTCCCTATATTATAAGACTGTTGAAACCCCTTTAACCTCAGTTTGCCGATGGAAGAAACAATCTCCATGTCCAAATAACAGCTTACTTGCAGAAGCAAGCTATACACTTTCAAATAAGATTAGTACTTTCATTCAGAGGCCACTGGGACTTCTACACAGGAGGTAGGTAACACATCATATCCTAGTTGCCATTTCATAAGCAGTGCTAATGGGCACTAGAGGGTCATTTTGTCTAGATAAATGGTCACCATTATGGAAAAGGCCTTGAATTGTGAAAGGGAACAGAAGTATAATCAGTGGCGAAGGTTGCCTGACATAAAAGTGAGACCCAGAAACAAAGTTTTACAGATTTTCTTTCTCACCAAAATAAGAGCGTATCACGGTACTTCTTACAGGGGGTACTGTTCCCTAGTTTTAAAATGCTATTTTATAATTGAAGGACATTGCTGTGTATTACAATTTAACAAACAGAATTATAAACCCCTGGAGAGATTAGGAAAAAAACATAGTGTCCTTCATCCAAAAAGTATAACTAACCAATGCCAGTCTATAAGTATATTACAGAAATTTCTGGGCTGTGTTCTTTAATGATATCATACAGTGCCTAATTAATCACTGTGTGTACAGCACACATTCACTAGAAAAAGATTTTGCATAGGTATGTTAAAACAGTATAGTTATTTTCTTTTGCACGGTAGAGGGGATTTGGAAAAAAAGAAGAGGAAAGAAAATGAAACTACAAGGCTCATCTTACAACCGTTACTCTATTTTCTCTGTCCTTCCTCTTCCTTCTGGGCATATTCATCTTCCAAGTATTCATTTTTCTCTTGTGTTCTAATGTTACAGTTCAGCTTGTCTTTCTGACTTTTTTCATTCAAAAAAAAAAAAAAAAAAGAAACCTCCCATTTCCTGCTAGTACCTTTTAAGAGACAACAGTTTTAAGCAAAATAAAAATGGTTAAATAAAATAAACCTTACCACACAGTTTTAGTACCAATAAGCCTGTTAAGGAGGAGGCAAAAGAACTCAAACAATACATAATTTACATCAGCAATAAGTACATATAAATTAATTCTAGCAAGTTAAATGCAACATCAACTTCCCCAGTAAATGCAAATGTTCTCAAATTCAAAATACAAACATCTACAATATCCCGTTCTGCCTATACTTCTGTGCTAAGAACACTTTACAAATAAAGGTCCTTATCAGTTCATCAGCTGTGTCTACATTTTTTGGGATACGATGATACTCGTACACAAATACAAACTTCTGTACGCACTAAAGAAGGATTTTCAAGTGATCCAAACAAGGAACTGCAACAGCTCAAGTGTAAACCTAAAACTGAGTCAGTGCCACCACATCTCTTCAGCTGCTACTCTCTGAACTCACAGGCAGGGACCCACAAACGAAACAGTTCATCTTTACAAATTTCTAGTGATTTAAACACTAAACATGGTATATAGTTGTTAAGAGACAAAAACATGTTCCATGCTAATCTCTTGCTATCTAAAACCAGCTCAAAAATTCAAAATTTAGATTTTAGACATCTGTTCCATCCATAAACACCATAGAGATTACTTTCTACCTTCAGGCCTTAAAAGGAGAGAAATATGAAGGAAATTTGGTGTAAGAGAGCAGGTGGGGGATGACGGACTGGAAACTCTTGAAATATAACACTCCAGAAGAATTTAAGGTCAATTAGATTAATCTGAAGAGAATTAAAGAATTCTGAAGGTGCTGTTCAGCTTCAGGAACAAAGGGTGCCCCAGGAAGAAATTATATAATCAGCGTACTGTATCAATGCAAATTGGAAAAAGTAATTTCTGTTCATTGTATTAATATAAATGATGAGAAACAAGGAGTAGGGGGGTTGAACCGTGCACTATTAGCATACCAAAACATTAGCAGCAACTTCTGTACCAAGAAGCTGAACAGATACATTGCCAACAAAAAGCCAGTGAGGTTTCTGAAGATGATGCTAAAATGACGGAGCTACAAATTATGGGTGAAGTGGGTAAATCCAGGTACTATTATTTTCTGGATACTTCTTTTTGATTTTACCACTTTCGTTCACAGAAGCCTGAATTTTACAGTTTCAGCGAAGAATGTCTCAGAGTTTGGGCAGTGAGGACTGAAAACCAGAAACTTCAGAAAGTCACTGTCATCAAACATTCATACCTGCAAATGCCCTTAAAGAAGTCTGTGGCAGAATTAACAGAGCTAAACCATTTTAAAAGCATTAAAAGGCTCGAAAATATAACAGTGTCTTTACAAAGCATATTATCATCCAGAAATCTACGGATGAGCCTAGGAGATCTGGAGAAGGATAACTGCAAATTGAAATTGGAATGTGAAGCTTACACAAAAATTTCCAAGTAACACCACGGAGGTAAAATACGCATAGGACAGAGGACAGGCTGGATTTTGCAAAATCCCAGAAAGGAAAGTTTCAAAGCCCTGTGGATTCAAAGAGCTAGAATACAATTTACCTTACACATAAATAATACATTTCAAGAGAATATTTTCATTGGTAGAGGATCTAAAGACCAGTGTTTGATATTTCTTTAAAAATTAATTGACGTTGGTATATGACATTAGCCTCGCCACATCCCTGCAGTCTAGTATGCAGTCAGTACAAGTCCTGATCCATTATGGGTTTGGTCTCTTTCAATACCCTCTCCTGATTCAGTCAAGCAAATTAGTATGCTTTATGCAAAACAAATAAATAAATAACCCCCCTAAGCCTTATCGTCAAACAGAAATTACACAAAAGGGAGTATAGTCTGCGTGTTTTTTCACATATGACCTAATTTTTTGAGTACAAAGCTGTATCAGAGTTACCTTCATGTATCAAAAAGACATGAATTTAATTTTGTGAAGAGATCACAATTCATAAACAAACTATTTGACACATTTTACCATTGGAACTATCTGCTATCTGGTGGTCCTCGCTTTTCCTTGTGTGTGTATTGGGGTTTTTTTCCTACAGAAGATGGCAATGTAAATTCATATACAACTTCTAATCCATTATAATCTTGTTTATGGAACTGCTCTCTAACCAGTGATTTTCCATTTGTGCAGCTTGTTATTGCTGTGTAAACACCTTGCATTTGATGTTTTTGAATAGCATCTTATTTTTCCAGACGATACCTACAATTTATCAAGATTATTTTGAATTCAAATCCTGTCCTGTAATGTACTTGCAGTCCTTCCCAGCTTGGTATTGTTGCAAATTTAATAAGTACACACACTATTCCATCATTCAGATCATTAATGAAAATACTGAAAAACACCGAGTCACCACAAATCCCTGCAGAACTCCTTTTAAAAAATCTTCTCATTTTGATAGTGAGCTACTTCTTAAATACAGTTTCTAGTTTTCCACCCAGCCTATTGTAGTTGCATGTTTACCGTATTTCCCAGCTTGCTTAAAAGCATGTCTTGTGTCAAAGTGTCAAAGCCTTATGAAAAGCGAAATATAACATTCAAGGCTTTTCCTTTGTCCACAAGGCCACTGTAGAAGTAAAAGACTGTATCTTGTTGAGAAATCCATGCTGATGACTATTCTTATTGTACTTTCAGGTGTTAAAAATGCATTTACTTTTTCCAGTATTTTCTCAGGACTGAAACTCTGATGACAGCACATCCTTTTAGCCTATATAACCAACACTTCTCTCTCCCTCCTCTTTAAAAACCACCATTATGTCTACTCTACTCCAGCTCTCCAGTACCTCTACTCATTTTCACAAGATAACAGAAACAAACACTAATGGCTCCAAAATATAATCAGTTTAATCTTTAAATACGTTGGAACAGAGCTAATTAGAAACAGCTAACGGAAAAAGAAACCACCACACCTAACCTACCTGAATATTCTTGAATTGCTTTGTTCCTTCTTTGAGACTGACAACTTTTTCTGACAGTTGGGAAATTACTGTAATAATCACCCAGCTGAGGCTGACTTCTACAGTGAGGAATCATGAGAAGAAGAAAGGTTCTCTTACCCTTCTTCCCAAGATTGCCTTTCATATACACGCTCAAAGATTCCCTCCACCCTGGCTCAAACCCCCTCTAGAAGAACCTCTCCCCTGGTTGCCTTTTGTACATTCAGTCGCAGAACTTGTCACCATCACATTCCCACAGCAATCTCAATTAAGAGTCTGGCTGCAGGAAGCACCAAATCTCCTGAAATTCCTACTATTCATGACTTTAGTACTGTACCTCCGGTTGCCTACTAAAGATCTCATCCACTGAATCTTACCAGCTGGATGTCTACGATAATTTTCAGAACAGGGAGGTCCTTTTTTCCTCTAATAATTATCCAAAGGCCTTTAAGGGTTTCTCTCCTTCTACAATTGTGACCTGGGATAAGGCACCCCCTTAAATTACAAGGGAACAATTCCTCTCTTGTCTGCTCTTCCTGATCAAGAATTACAACTTTATTTTCAACAGCATAGTTTTTGCAGGTATGAATTTTCAACACAATTTTAAATTTTTTTATGGCACTTTATGCCCTTATGTTGTGACATAATTGGTCACAACAACATCATGTGAGTACAGTGTGGTTCAGTGTGGTCACAATGTACACAGCAGGTGTGGACACAGTTGGTACAAGGTTTATTACAGGGCATCGGTAAATACCCCAAAACAGACTGCTTCCATTTGCAAAGCCTGAGGTATGGAATTTCTATGAGACTGTACAGGAAGTACAAAAAAAAAAAATCATGGTAGGAAGGCTCTGCAGAGGG
>NW_009233620.1:0-39156 GCF_000690835.1 Fulmarus glacialis | reverse complement strand
AAGGGAAGGGAAGGGAAGGGAAGGGGAGTTGTAAAGCCTAACAAACATAGTAATAAACACTGCAACTTGTAAATACTGTCCTTCAAATCACAGCCCTCAGAAAGTATTAAAAATGAAAACAGACTTCATAAATACATGTTTGGATTCAGCTGCAAAACTGTATCTGCAATGATACAGTTATGTGCCAAGATTATGTTACTGGATGATCAGCCCCCACTAGAATTTGGACACTCAGTCATGTATTTTGCATGTTATTGCAGATTCTGAGTTCATTGGTTGTTTGTTTGGTTGTTTGTCCACTCACTGTTGTTCAGGCCTGCAGACTCTGACAATAACAGATATCTAACTCGAGAAAAAATCCTTGAAGGCCAGTATAAGGCTAACAGCCAAGACATATGAGCGACAAATTCAAATTGGCCTCAAGAACAGTGTTTAGGTGCTAAAATTTAGGTCCACCAAAAGACATTGTTTCTATATCATGAACCTTTCTTCATGTGGCAGCAACACAACACCTGTCACAATAGTATCTAGTTTTAATACAAGCCACATAGAAATCTGGAAAAGTAAGAATAAGTAGAATGAAGTGAAAGAAAGAAAGAAAACAAAACAAAGAAAAATTACTTTCTCCAAAATACCTCCAGAAAGGACAAGAACAGTCAAAAATTCTATATGTAACAAAAGATAGACAGCAGTGAAAAGCAACATGAGAAGAGACAAAAAGAAGAATGTATATAGTAATTTTTAGCATATTAATGTGGTTACTGGTAGAGAAGTAGTAAAACTTTATCAGCTTAATCAGATCTCAGCAGGCAACTTTAGGGCCATCCTAGGATGAGCAAGGAAAGACTTCTCAAATAGACAAGAAATAAAGCAAGCAATGGCTAAACAGTTTCAAGAGCTGTTAAACAAACCCACACCATAAAAAATTATTAAAAAATACTTCCTCAGGAAGAGAAATGTAACACATCACATCTTAAAGTAGCAAAAGAGTCAGTAAAAAAGATTACAGCCAAAACCCTTACATCTGAGGAAAGTTGTAACAGAGGACCAAGGCGTTGGTGATATGTCAGAAGCTGCAGTGTTGGGACATTGGATAAAATGTGGAAATCCACCACAGGTACACATTCCTTTAGAAAAATGCTGATATTGAATGGGATGTATTTCTAATAAATGCTAAGATTTGCCAGAGTTCAACTATTTATTGCCTTTAACATTATCCATAAAAAAAAAAAAAAAAAATTGGTTGAATTTCAAAGGAAATCCTTAAAGGGAAGCCAGTTGGTGGAACACAAAACCAGAGCTAAGCTGAAGCATATCTCCATAAAACAGCACTGAAGGGGAGTTTATGGGCTTTACAGCAAGGGACCTGCCAGAAACAACACAGGACACACAGGTAACAGAACTATCTTTGTGCCCCTGGCAATGTAATGGCAGCACGGAAAATTTCAATTCTGTTTTCTGCATGCTAGAACTTTCATCTGGTGTACCAATGAAATCTATATGATTTTTTGTGTCATGATAGCATTTCTCCAGAAAAAAAATGATCCTTCCTACCTTCTGCATCTGTTTTGCAGTGTATAAGATACTGAGACAAAAAATGCAACATTGGAAAAACTACCTTATTGGATTTGAAAGGAGGTGTATTCCTGAAGGCTGAAATCAAACTCTTGAGAACAGGTGAGAGTGGAATCAATATTGTTCTTAAAAAGCAGATTCAGCTTTAGCTCAATGTATCCCTCTTACTTCTTTTCAGATGCAAAGGTCCAATACTAAGTCACCCTAAGGGATGAGATTTGTTACAAATAGAATATTAATTTAGTTATCTTCCTATATTCTGTACTTTACATATGAGATTTTGCAATTTTACCTCTTCTGATCAGAATGCAAGTGTACAATAGCTGTTCCACTTTATATTTAACTGAAATTTTGTATATTAATGAAGCACTGTGTGTATGTGTTAGCCAAATGGGCAGAGCACAGTGTTTAGGCACATACTTGATTTTACATCCATGAGTGACCTCATTAAAGTCAACTGGTTTCCTAGCTTATTAAAAGTTACTGTGTCCCGAGTACCCTGTTGAACTGGAGTCATAAAGAGGGTTGTACTTGATGAACAAAGATGGTACAAGACATAGGTAGAATTATTTCTCTGTGGAATATATGATTCTATATGTCAGGTGAGCAAAACAAAACTGAAGGTAAAGTTTCTGTTTGTTTTTTCATTAAATCACTTCAGCTCTCTTTTCTTTTTGTTTGCTTTAACACATTAAATCTTTAAATTGTAAATTGTTTTATATTTTTTCTTAAAAGTAAACTGCTTACAAACTTCTATTCATGCTAAAGTTTATGGAAACGACATTTTGCATACACATTGGCAAAACTATGCCAAGGGTATTTTACATGTGAATTGCAGAAGTTGATGATGATCCACAATAAACACATTTTTCTAGGAGGGAAATGGCCACATGGCATTTCAGGATGTGACCTAAAGAACATGACAGTATTAATTGTCATTGTTAATAAGTATAATTGAAGTAAGAAAAAAGAGTCAGTTACTACACATAATATAGTATAAATTCCTGCATAGAAAGCTTTATTAAAATGTTTATGTTGTGCTATAAAACACCAAAAAGCTGCATTAAGAGAATAATAAATTTGCAAAGTAAAACTTTTAGAAGTAATGTCAGAATTAAAATTGATGTGTAACTTTAACCAAGTTCCATTGTGCTTTCATATAACACTGAGTAAGTGAACTAATTAATTTTGTACCAACTTTTCTTCAGGATTTCTACCTCAGTTCAAAAGTCAACCAGCGGGTATTCAGTCAGTCAGTCAGTCAGTAAGGAAATCTACAACATTTTGAAATTAATTTCCTGTAAGGTCACTAATGGTATTCACCACTATAGTTTCTGAGTGAAAGTTAATGTTTGAAAATGTCAGCTAATTTATCTTTGCAGCCTTCCTGTGAAGAGGCAGAGTTGACTGTCCCCAATTTACAGTGGGACAGCAGAAACAAAGTGCAATTAAAGAAAAAAACATTCAGTAAGGGTGGATGTCCATTTTGAGATGCCTTGTACTCATATTTTTAAGAGCATTTGGTGATATATATATAGCATTTCATGTATCCAACATTAGGATCTTGTTGATTCCACCCCATCCACAAACAAGAGTGTAAAGTGGTGGCAGAACAACTTTCAAGCGATCATGCATAAAACATTTGGTTTATGGAATTCTTTCATGTCTACAACGAATAGAATTCAATTATCTGAGTAGTATCCAACTGTCTTAGAGGAACCTTTGTTTTCCACGTTCCCACAGTCACCTGGTCATTTCTTACGCATCTTCCAATTTCTGCAACAAATAAAGTAAGCCTACAGAGAGCAGACTCCTTGGCTGTGCAAGCCTTCTCTACTGTGAGTCCATCATGTCTAAAAAGGGAACAAAGAAAAGAATGGGCACACCATAAAATTGCAGACTCTTTCATAATTCACAGTGAAGAAGGAGAAAAGCACTTTTTTTTTTTTACTAGGGTGATTGGGTTTAGAAATCGGCTGTTTACCTACCTTTGAAGGACAAGCTTATGTTGTTAAATTAGATTTTATTGATAGTAATATCCACAAATGTTGTACTAAACACATTTCAGAAATGTATCAGCAGAAATAAGAGATGGCCTTGTCATAACCTGTAAAATAAATGATGCAGAGCATCTCTGATATTGTACAGATGAATAAGGACTAGTTTACTTCCTTCTATTTACTCCTAAATTCCTAAAGGGAAAATTTAGATCCTTGTAACTCCTTCAATAATGATCCAGGGAGTGGTTGCTGCCTTCTGGAAAGAAGCAGACTGCTAGACTATATCCCATCAGAAAGGTTTCTCTTTGATACTGCAATATAATCTAATCATATTTGAAAACATTTAAGAGCTGTTCTTGGATTGTACGAAAATCATACAACTTCATATATCAAAAATGTGATCTGGGGTGATAAGCGAGGATTTTACAAACATCATCTTTTCTTTTTTTTTTTTAAATATGTGTCTTATATACCTATTTTGACTGATGGGAGCAATAACTGGGCATACATATTGGGGGCCAAAAAGTACACAAGTACATAAAATCCTTGTAACTCAGATTAGCTGACTATTCTTCTGAAGGTGATAAATACAGGGCAGCGTATGTATTCATAACATATAGAGAATTATGCACCCATGGTAGCTATGTAACAGGGCTCTGGGGAGAGATGCTTCCTGAAGCCATCTGTAGCACTAATTCCAGCAGAAAACACTGTTCTCTGTGGGAACAAGGCTACAGAAATCACACTTTAAGAGGACAAGAAGTCAGATATAGGTATGCTGTTGGGGCTGAGTGTACTAGTCTAACAACAAGAGAGGAAAATTATTTACCTGGACACTATACTACTTCTTGCAATCCAAGTTTGAGGATAGATTCTATCACTTTTTTACTTGTTAATTTTACATACACTAGTAGCAACTGCACGCTTACTAGAGTGATATGTACTTCTAGAAAGTGACCTTGCGCAACCCTAAAATGGGGCTACTCTGTTTTAGATGTTTTCTTTCTCTCTCCCTCCCTGTTCCCTCCAAGTTAACAGATTTGCTCCAATTTTGTTGTGAGCTTCTCCATGCTGAATCTCCTCTTGTGATTTCCCACCTGCTTTTTTCAGCCTTCTACCTATCTTGGACAGACAGAGGACCCAACTAGCTGGTTACATTAACAAGCAGAGTGCCCAGTAGAATCAGGAGTAAGCCCCTCAATTTTAATTCGTTTTCCTCATCATATGTCAACATTGAGGTTTCTCCATGGTTCACTTCTGAGCACCTTCTTCTTAAAATCTAATTCAGGTCTGTAGTTTAGAATTAAGATTTTTTCATTATCAACCATCTCTCTTCCTCAAACTGTGTAACTGTTCTCCACAAAACCATAGCTCATGGCAGCTTTTCATACTATTAGGCTCAGGCTGTGAGTTCTAGAAGAAGGAGACAAGAAATCAGCTTCTTTCCAAGACCACAGGCAAAGGGGCTTCTTCAGCCATGTCCCCTCCATTGCTCGTGTTGATCAGAGTTGCTAAGGGTACAAAGAAAGTGAGGCCCAGAGGATCAAAGATAGCAAGACCAAGTGAGAAATTGCTTCTGTTTCTCCTTCTGCCTCACCAACAGCTTTGTCTTCTGCTTTCTGATTACTTAGAACTGTCTACATTTCAGGCCACAAAGGCATCATGAGGAGAAAAGTCTCATCACAATGCCTAATAAGCAGAAAACTCAAACTACCTTGAGGAAATAAGGTTAAGTTTGTGGACTGATGTTAAAAAAGCACGTTTTAACCAGTAAGCAGAAACAATCTGATAGAGTGATCTTTGAGAGACAACAAACATGGAGGTCCTAGATGTCATTCTCACATATCCACTTTAAAGAGTAGAACTGCACTTTAATGAACGAAGTTTGAATGTTTGTTACCCAGCAGATGTCTGCATATTTAAAATTTCCCTGTGGGTAAAAGAACTATGTGGTTTTGAGTACCAGATGAGTTGATCCAGGATATTTTATTATTCTGATCTAGCCTGGTGGTCTCTAGAAGAACACAATTCTATTTTCAGCTTATTTTCTTCTTTCTTAATCTTCCAACAAGCATTTAAATAAGAATTACCATCAAATTATGTCTCACTGTTACTGGACACATTTCTGGCTTTTGATGTCCTTCTTTTATCTCTACAGTTGTATCCAGATATTTCCTTGGCATTCTGGTTCTGCATGTTTACAAGTTTCCACATGAGCATGAGTTTTCTAGAGCTTCAAGGTGGTTCATATTATTTCCTATCATTGACAAAGACTTCAGCCTCAGCCAAATTGCTGACATTGGTTCAGAGCCAACATGTAGGTGAAAGTACTAAATGAAGCAACAAACTCTCTACCTATGTCTATCAGAAATAAAATACCCTTGTTGTTTTGGGGCTACATATGTCACTGAACTCCTGACAGAACGGTTATGCTATAGGATCTAGTTAAAGTCAGTTTTATTAATGTACTTCTTAAAGCCCAACCAGGAAGACAATACGGGTCCAGCGTACTCCTTGATCTGGAAAACAGTAGGATATTTGAGGCAGTTTATCTTAGTAGCTCACATATCCAAACTCTTTCACACCTGATTCCCTCATCAGACTGTTTCTAAGATGTTCAGTCTCCTGGCAGTCTCAGACAGAGAAGCAGCCACAATCAGAAGTGGCAAGAAAATGCTTCCAGAATTGTAATTTACCTCTGCCACCACAGCGGGGGAACTCTCTTTGTTTTTTAAAGAGGAACAAACGAAGCCCTGCATCTCTGTGTCTCCTTCTCTTGTCTGTAATAGAATTGAAATAAGCTCTAGATATACCTCAAAAAGCGGTAGGATGAAGAAAAACGTTATTCCAGGATCCTATCTGAGTGTTCTGCTCTTAGCCTCCCTACTGCTTTGAGCAGGAGCCCACAACAACTGTGTGTATGTCGAGGAAATCCAAAGCATTGCCTGTGCATCTGGTAAGGGAATGAATGAACATGGGAATACTAAGTGTCTGTTCATGGCAAAAGGGATTATGTGGAAGCAAAGAAAATATGAAAGAAAGCAATCGTCACTCCTATCTTCAAAGAAATCAAATGTAATTTCAAGGACAAGAAGGAAGATCCGGGGAACTATAGGCTGGTCAGCCTCACTTCGGTCCCCTGGAGCAACTAATCCTGGAAAACATTTCCAAACACATGAAGGACAAGAAGGTGATCAGAAGTAGTCAGTGTGGATTTACCTAGTGGAAGTCATGCTTAACCAACAAGATAGCCTCAAACAATGAAATGACTACCTTGCCAGATGATGGAAAGAGTAATGAATGATGTTTATCTCAACTTTATTAAGGCCTTTGACACAGTCTCCTATAACAACCTCATAGACAAGCTGACATAGTATGGGTTAGATAAGTGGAGAGTGAGGTGGATTGAAAGTGGCTGAACAGCCAAGCCCAGAGGTTTGTGATCGGTGGCACAAAGTCCGGTTGGAGGCAAGTCACTAGTGGTGTACCCCAGGGGTCAATACTGGGGTCAATATTGTTTAACCTCTTCATTAAGGACCTAGACGATGGGGCAGAGCAAATTCAGAGATGATACAAAACTGGGAGAAGTGACTTCAACAAGATGGGGAACTGGGCAGAGAGGAATCCGATGAAGTTCAATAAAGGGAAATGCTAAGTCCTGCCCGTGGGGAGGAATAACCCCCTGCACCAGTAAACACTGGGGGCTGACTTTCTGGAAAGCAACTCCGTAGAGAAAGACTTTGGGGTCCCAGTGGACAACAAGTTGAATGCAAGCCAGCAATACACTATCGCAGCAAAGGCGACCAGCAGCATTTAGGGCTGCATCAGGAAGAGTGTTGCCCGCAGGTTGCAGGAGGCAACCCTTTCTATCTACTCAACACTGATGAGGCCATATCTGAAATACTGTGTCCAGTTCTGGGCTCCAACAGTACAAGAGAGAGATGAACTTACTGGAACAAGTCCACTGAAGGGCTACAGAGATGATTAAGGGACTGGAACATCTCATATGAGGAGAGCTGAGACTCTTCTGCCTGGAGAAGAGAAGACTCAGGGGGATCTCATCAAGGTGTGTAGATACCTGATGGGAGGGAATGAAGAAGAGCCAGACTGTTCTCAGTAGTGCCCAGTGACAGGACTCAAACATTCAAATATTGGTTTGGACATTTGGAAAACTTTTTAAAGTAACTTAATAAATAAAAAATCCAATTACTTTTTTAATCTTTCAAAATTAAGACAATTGCAGAATATTATTTTTAAGCAATTTTCATTCATTTAACCATATATTTAATTTGTTTTGAAAACTGTAAAACTTTCCTTTTTAAATGATGAATGATGGACTTCTGTCAGATACGTTTTAGAAAGTAGAATTTTTGTTTCCTGGAAAACTCTGACATTTTAACATTTCCCCCCTTCTAAATTGAAGCGAAGTAAATGTTTCCCCTAGGACATTTTTAAAATTCACTTAAGGTCAAGTTTTAATTCTGACTTTTTTATTTTTGACTAATTTATAATATCAAACACAATCCTGAATGAAATGTTGTTCCAAAATGAAACATTCAAATATTCTGTCATGACAAGATTATAAAAAAAGTTATCAAAAAGCTTTGTTTTGATTGAAAGCAAAACAAACAAAGTATAGTCAATCCTGACACATTCCCACAGAACATTTACAACTGAATTAATTGGCATTTTCTCACTGAGAAACATTCTGCTCAAAATTTCTGAGCCCCCTCCACTGACAAGTGCATGGAATCATTGCTCTGTCCCAGGCAACCCACCGTACAGGCATGCAACCTGTTGAGCTGACAAGATGTCTATTGAGAATGCTGACCTTTTTAAGGTGGGATAACATCACTATATTCCTATCACAAAGGTAGAATAAGGACGAAATTGTTCCCAGAGGGGTGTCTCGGGTGGACAGTTTATCCCTGTGCTTCCCCTGAGACAACATTTTTATCCATTGTTTTTGCTCCAGACCATAACTGAAAGTAACACTTAGTCCTTTAATAGGTCATTTAATATTATTGTGTGATTACATGGAAGATTTTGGATATTCATCATCTAATAAAACTAACCCGTGAGGAAAAACATAATGGAGTTAATGGGGTGGTTTTAAACCATTATCTTTAAAAATGTTCGAAAACAGTCTCAAAGTGTGCTACCAGAATGACATGAATTAACCGTGAAAGCTTGCTGATGCACACCAGGCTTCAGTTAAACATGTTAAAGCATCACATATGTTTTACCGTGATTTACAAAATTTGCTGCTATTGATTTTTATATTCATATTAGTATTTGAAAGGTGATCTACTTTTGAAACTTAATGCATTGTTTTCATTTTAATCATTTTAGATTAATAAATTTTTAAAAAATAGAGGAGAAGGTGCTGCCCTCCATTCCTATTCATCCAACTCATCAAAGAATTTATAAGGCGAGAAAACTTCTGGTTTTCTCCCCACCTCCCTTTTTAGGATGACTTGCTGTAAAGATCTCTGCCCTTACCCCTAGAAACAAAGGTTCCTGCAGCACACCATTGAAAACTGAATGGTAAATGTTCACAGGGAATCTCTTTAGCAGATTCACTTCACACTTGTCTGAACTCTTAAATGCTTTGTTGCTAGTAAATTTTAGGCTATTATATGACCACATCAGAAAGGAGAGTCCCACAGAAGCTGTAAGACTGAAGGTACATATACACAGCATATACCATTTACACATAGTGAACTCTAACTGGCACGAGCAGAAAACTTTAGTCACAACTGGACCCAAACAGGAAACTAAATCAAAACGTGTTGTTTTGGCTCAATTTTGTATAATTTTGCATGAAGTACACCAGTTTATTCAAACAGAAGAGCCTCTACAGATCCACAGATCTCAACAGAGATGACAGGAAGAACTGAATATACAGTGGTGACCACTACATGTAAATATTCTGAATACAACAAACACATGGTTATATCTAAAATACAGGTTTCAGAGACTGCACAGGTAAGAGGCATACAATCTTGTCTCCTACTAGGTGGAAACTTCTGACTTAATATTGACTTTATAATGGCAAGTAGCAAGATAGAAAACACAAGTATTGACAAAACAGCTTTTATTTTCCCCTGATGTCATCTGGTCATGTCACTCATCACAGTTAAATCCAATCTCTAATTGCAACAAGCTATTATGAACAGCATTCATGAATTTATTTCATGGTGCTATGCCAAGCCTGCATTTGAGCACATGCTTTAGTCATTTCTACTTCTACTTCTACAACTATCTGTGTCTAAAGTCCTCTTCACCTCAAAAGGACTGGGCTTGTTGACAAAAAGTGTGTGTGCATATGTAATGTGTAATATCACAAAAAACATAAGCACACATTTTTTCTTGTCTACATGTGTACCCTTACTTTCATCACATTTTTCTATTTCCTTTGTGATCCTATTATATTTTACAATTTCATCTGTGGAAAGGATTGAATTTTGAAAATGCAGGTATCTTGCACTTGTTGCTCAATTTACACATGTGGAAGATGACTGCAAAATGCAAGCAAAACACAATATTGTCAATATGAAAATGTTTCACAGCCACATTCCATGAGCAGAGGCAAGTGTAGGAAATGACAATGAACCACTGTCTTCTGCTTTGCATCATTCTCATAGTGGGCGCTATAAGTCATTATGAACTCATCAAGACTGCCATGTCTATGAAAGCCCCTGCCAAATCTGTAGCCACTTTCAAGGCTCTTTTACACAACCAGAATTTTAGAAAGGAACAAAAATATAAAGCAGACTCAGCCCATAGTATTTTAGTGCTAAATAATAAGATTGGGTGCAATATTGCATATCCAAGACCAGTAAAGACACAAAATGTCTACCGGTTATATGAGATGTAGCTTTATTATGATTGTGTTGCGAGGAATATTATTCTGAAACATAAAAACACAGGCTACCAGATGCTGAAGTGCACATGACTTTTTAATGTGTTTCTTTAATGCTGGTAAACCTAAAATTGAAGAAGTGAATGTTTACATTTAACAACGGTTGGTGACAGCATGATCAATGTATCAGTCTAGTTGTGAAAAATTCAGTTCTAGATCTTTTTCCTCCATTTACTCATATTCTTCTGCCTACATGGTAGCAAAATCACCAATAAAAATTTATTTTATTGATCTTTGCTCAGGAGGTAGAAGGTAATAATTTCAATCTCAAAGCCCATAGACATAATTTGTACTCACAAAACTCGGAAGAAATTGATTTTAGACACCAAAATGATCTCTGATTTCCCATTCTTCTAAGACAGTTTTTGAGTGAATCATTCAAAATGCTCAAGGACTACAACATATAGTGAAACCATCTATTAAAACTAAAAAGCAGTTTTAAACGCTTCCTAGCTGATGGGGATCTCAACAGAATCCTTTGCAGTGGGGGTATGGGGGAATGTGAGCAAATGAGGTTTAGCAGAGCAATGTCATAAAAAACATGAATAGTACAGGTAATGAAGTATCAAGATAATAAGATATATGTGAATGCACAAGAACTCTAAAATATTTAAGTTAAAAGCTTAACTTAAATGTGTTAGAAAAATAAGAATTTACAGAAAGTCTTTTACAACACGTAACAAGTTACAACACAAAATGATTGCTACAAGGTGTAGCCTTTGGTGGGGTTTTTGCTGCCTTATCCTCAGGCTCACAGCGTCAGACATGTGGCAATTCTGCTGAGGGCAAAAGAGCACGCATCTGGAAAATTATATGCATATGTATATGAAAAGTTACAAAGTCCTTCAAAAGAGCATGGCCTTTTTTTTTTCTCTTTTCCAAAATATGAGAGCTAAATAGTCTCAATTTCTTTGTATTGTCTTTACAATGAATAACCTATAGTGTTCTTGTTTTGTCCAACATTGTCTCTTAAACCTCCACTCTGCAATGCCACTGCTACATATCAGTATTAGGACAGAAAAACGAAGAAAAGCAACGTCTATAAACTTGGAAGGGAGAAGAGAAAGACAGAGGTTGAAATGACGATGTCAGAATCTTCTACAGCTCTTAGTAATATTTTCCTCCTCTGGAAAAGAAATTTTCCAACCATCATACACACTAAATATATATAGTCCATACATACTTGGTCCCTGGTACAGACAGGGATTGCAGACTCTTTTCCTTAAGTCGTTATTTCTGATTTTAATTTTCCTTGCTCATTCAGTACTTCCAGCATAGAGAAAAAAACTGAGAAAAATATTTCACTAGACTAACTAATAATAAAATAAATATTTTTTACTCTGTTGCTCCCATTAGGCTGTATCTTGGCATGAATTTTTAAGGGGTTCCTTATGATTTTAAACCCCACCCCTCCCATTCAGCTTAAAAGGGATGCCTACATTGCCAAAAGTTAATATTTTCATAAATGTTTCTCATAAACATTCACTTCCTTGCTGTGAACTCAGCATTTCTGGGATCTTTTGAAATTGTTTCTTCCTCATGTCTACTGTGATCTTGAAAGCTGTTAACAGACTAACTGTGGGCAGAAAGAAAGATCATCTTTGTATGTACAGGGTAAATTCTCCACTGTCTTTGATGGCGCAGTTCCATTCAACAGCTCCTTTGGCACCCACAGTACTCTGCCTCTTTACGCTAGAGCTTGGCCTACAGCTTAACTGCCCTTTCTCTCATAGCACGTATATCCATTTTTCTTCCCTGGTATTTCTTTGGTATTCTTTCTTGGTATTCTTTCTTGGTATTTTCTATATGTAATTTCTTAATACTTAAAGAATACTTTAAGAATTAATTGAATGAAGGAATGATGATTTCAAGCATGCATCCTAATCAAGTGTAGGAGTGCATGTATTCACATGAACACTTCCACAAAAATCAAAAAAGACATGCACATTTACACTCAAGGCTGCTCTACAGGCTGTTCAGCTGCTGAAATATCTTAGACAAACAAAACTGAATGAACTAAAAAGACCTTAGACCTCCCTTCCTTTCTACTTTCAGTTCCATGCTGCTGTCTTGACGGTTAGAGTCTTCCCCTTGTTCTACAGGTGTTAAATCTTCTGAGTTTTTAAACCTACAACCAAGCTATTTCCCTGCCTTTCTACTTGATTCTTGGCGTTGGCATTTCACTTCCAGCAAGAAAAACACTATGTAGTTTCTTTAACTGCATCTAATGCTAATCACTTCTCCTAGGTGTGCAAGTTGCAACTGCTGGTGTCCCCTTTGAGCCCATTCCTGTGGCAGTCCTTTAGCTTTTTTCAGAAAAGTATCTGTGACGCATTGGGCAGAAATTCCTTGACACGATTTCTCTTTCCTTTAAAAAGTCCTCTGTTTTCCTTGTCAATAGCTCCTACGCTTCAGATACCTCAACCCTCCTCCCATTCATGCTGTAGGTTGCAGTATTTCTTCAGTGATCTCTTTTCCTCGTTACCCTAGGGATGGTTGCCCAGGCTTTTCCAAACAGGGATATAATCATGTTCAGCTGGTTTTTGTTTTTCTTTGTTTAAGACATGTTCTCCCTCAAGTTAAACATTAAACAGCTCAGGCCTGACACATCCAGCCAACAGCAACAGAATACATAGTCTTTAAGATGGCAAAAAGTCACTGTCATACCAGTCCGAAGAGGTGCGTGCGGGCACAGAAGCAAAGGGAGTAAGTTCCCTCTAGTGCTGTACCACCCACGGCTACTTAGTGCCTCTTCAGTTTAGCAGATGCTGGGGGCAGCTGGACAATGCTATCAGGTCACGATGAGGAGAGGAGGGGCCAGCTCAGGGCCATAAGTTCACAGTAGTTCCAAAGCAAGAGAGAGGCATGGGGAGCAGGGAAGAAACATGAAGTTCTACCAGTCCATACAGCACACATGGCATGTGATGAACCGTGTGGTGAACAAGAATCATCTACTGAGGACAGCACACAACGCAGACAGTGGAACAGTACTGTCCCTGGGCTGGCACCTGCTCATTACCTCCTTCCAACCCAGGTATACCACATTTCCCTTTGGAAAAGAGCTTGGAAAAGAGCTAATGTCTCATTGCTTTGAAAGCGTGGGCCGTAGGCTAGAACATTCTTGCTTTTTCCCATTTTGCTGCCTTTCTGCTTTTACTTTCAAATCGTGCTTCCTTCTACTGTGGTGCTGGATCCAATACAATCCCCATTTTTCCTTTTCTCCTCCGTCCTCATCTGAGTCTTTCTACTGCCTCTCTTAAGTTACAAAATTAGAATCACAGAACAGTTGAGGCTGGAAGGGACCTCTTCAGATCATCTAGTCTACCCTCCCTGCTCAAAGCAGAGTCAATTACAGCAGGTTGCTCACAGCTGTGTCCGGTCAGGTTTTGTGTATCTCCAAAGATGGAGACTCCATAACCTATCTTGGCAACCTGTTCCAGTGTTTGACCATCCTCACAGTAAAAAAACCCAAATATTTTCTTGTGTTTAAATGGAATTTCTTGTACTACAATTTGTGCCCATTGCCTCTTGTCCTTTCACTGGGAACCACTGAGAAGAAGTTGCCCCTGAGCTTTACATCCTCAACCAGTTCTTTCTTGTATGAGGTACAGCAGTGTGCCTCCCCTTGTCATCTCCTCAATCACCTGTGTTAGAAAGCTGTCATTAATGCACTCCAGAAACCGCCTGGATCATTTGTGCCCTTCTCTGTTGCCCCTCCAGCAGATATGGTGGTGGTTAAAGTTTCCCTGTGAGCACCAGGGCCTGCGAACATGAGGCTTCTTCCTGTTGTCTGAAGAAGGCATCACCTACTTCTTCCTGACAGGCGGTCTGTAGCAGACACCCACTGCAACATTGCCCACATCTCTCTGTCCTCTAATCCTAACCCCTAAGCTCTTGACTGGCTCATGATCCATCCCAAGGCAGAGCCCATGCATTCCCACTGCTCTCTCACACGAAGGGCAACTTCCCATCCTCGCCTTGCCAGCCCGTCCTTCCAAACAGCCTGTATTCAGCCATGGCACCACTCTGTTACCTCAGTCCTTAGCCTGAGTAGAACAGACAGCAACAGGAGCCAAAGAGACCCTAGTACATTTGCCTTCCCTTTACTTCTGGTGCCTAGGACAGGTGCCCCCACTGGCCTGGCTTTACAGCAAACATGTCTGTGTAAGTAAATGCTTTTATACGTGCCTGAGAATGGCCAGATGGGAAAGACAAAGATAACACAATATGCTGCGTATATATACTCATATTCATGAGGAAAGGAAAGCAAGGTACACAGATGGAAACATCTGCTGCAAAAAACACACCAGAGAAAGAACTAGAGAGTGAAGCATGTTCCATCCCTTTGTAAGGTCTGATCCAGACTGCTGACTCTGCAGGACAAAAGAGGAAACACAAGATGGGGAGGAGACAAAGGAGTGGGGATACAAGTGGGACGAAGGGCAGACAGGGGCAGACACCAGAACAGAAATGCTATGCGCAGTTTCTTGCCCACTGAGAAAGACACTGCATCTGTCAGCAGGTAGTCTCCAAGTAGAGTTTAGAATGAGCTCCTGTTGGCATAAAATTGCCAAATATGTTCACCTTACCCCCACCCACTTTATCACCTTCAGTAATGGAGCAGATGTGGTGCATGCCCTGCAGGCCAGGCAAATTGTTCTTGTGCCATGTTTTGCACAAGCATACAATTTGATTGTCAGTGATTTCTTATGCAAACATAAAAACATATAAAATATGCTGACTGTTTCATTGGGAAGCTGCAGTGAGTGCAGCAGTTTCTTCACAACTTGGAAAAATTGCAGCCACACAGTCTCAAAACATGAGTCACAAACCAGGTGGATTTCTCACCTCCAAAAAGTTTCAGTGACAGTTTCTGCAACACGAAGCCAGTGAGAACTTTTCAGTGGCAAAGAGTGGGACAAATAGGGGCAGTTTACATACTGAGTGCACTCTTACAGAAAGCCTACAGGTAGAGCCATTTTTATAAGGCCTTTTAGAAGCTGTATAACAATAGTGAGTTAAGGAATGTTATCTGGGCCACATCATCCTCTTTGTTCTCATGGTGAAAGAACAAAATGCCTGAAATTAAAGCTGCATTGTTCCATTTGGTGGACACGTAACTAGTTGAACCATACAATGAATTAGTCATGGCTTTATTTTTAGACCTTCATTTCAGGTAGTCCTGCAACCATCCGCTCTGACAAGACAACGCATGGCTAGGGAAGCCAGACCTCCAAAAATAATAAGCATTCTACATTTTTAGTGGGAGAGCACATTGGAGAGCACTCATACTGTCATACCCTACATAATCCTGCCTCTCTTGCTGCTCCAGATACCATCTTTGTGACTTTTGTCAGTTCCTAAAATGGAACCAAAAATACGGGATCAACTTCTGTGTAAGGGCAACTCATAACCGGCAGAGGACAGTTAAAGCAGCCTTTAAATTATCAATGCACAGAAGAATCCCTTATTAACTCTTCTACAAATCTTATCTTTTTTCTCATCCCCTGTCCCTGGCGATCACTTCTGGATGACTGCTATCCTCAGATTTTCATTGTCTGCTTTTGGATAACTAGAGAGATCGTCTTTGGGCTAGGGTGTCCAAAAATGTCCTTAATAGTGACAACTCTGTTACTTGTGAAATCAATGACGTTTCTGGCTTCATTCAAATATTTTCCTGGAAAAATATACTGCCTTTTTACCAGCTCTGGAAAGGCGTAATGTATGATGTATGCCTTGCCATACCATCTGGATAAACTTACCACAATATATAGCAATTTTCACATCTGCAGTTCCAATTATCCATTTTAAAACAAACACATTTTCAGGTAATTCCAAAACCTTTCTTTTCTCCAGTCAGAATTCCTCCTCTGGTAAGACAAGGAAGCACATGCCTAACCAAAGCATGTAGGTAATCCCACTGCTTTTCATAGAGATCTTTACTTGCAGAAGCTGGTATCTTGGTAACTGGAAGTCAAGGGCCAAATTCTCTGCTAGTGTTGTCCTGTAAGACCATGTCCTTCAATTCAGCTCCACTGATTTATAACCCCAAACTGTATAATGAAATTTAGCCAACTGGAAAGTAGAATATAAAAGCATTACGATGCTGTCAGCTTTACAGTAGAAAGCCTTGTAGCTAGCATTTGTTTGGAAAAATAACAAGCCCTGAAGATGTTGGCTAGATTCCTAACAAGTTGTCTTATTAATGTCATTCCTCTGTATGGAGAACACTGTGTTAATCCTGGGAGCTTAAACAGAACCGAAATGATATTAAAATTTTTCATTTGTAAAGGTCTTTTGAATAAAATGAAGCCCACGATGACAAGACCAGCAAGTAGGTGCATGGTTCCCTCACAACCTGCAGTTCTCCACCAAACTGCAAAGCCTCAGGATCAAGGATGTGAAACTGCAATTCCTGACTAGTTATCCAAGAAACTACTACTACTGTGCCCAGGTAATAGTTTCAAGGAGCGTTATTTAGAAGTTCAAAACAGCAACTGTCTTAAAAGACTTGCAGAGCTGAAGTCACTCACTGGCTTGCTTTCTGCTTGTTTCATTCAGCTGGGGTTTCTGTTTGTTTCCTTTGGCTCCATTTCTTGCTTGTTTGTTTCCTGTTGTATAACTTTTGTCCAGCAAAGCTTCAGAATGACTAAAGCTCTACAAAGTCCACAGGAAGGTGAAAGGGCAATGTACCGCGATGTTTGGGCTATGTCGGAAGTGCTGTATAGAACAGTATTTTTGCTTGCAGTTCCCTGCAGGTTAGGTATAAACGTATATGGGTTGTCTTGTTCGTAAAACCATTCAGCTCTCACACATTTTCCTATATCACAGGTGACTCCAATGTTTAATATAACTCTAACGTAAAGAGTAGCACAGCTAGTTAAACAGAGATGAGTACCACTCCAAAACAAAATCTGTTTATATTTATATTTAACAACAGGAGGTGTATCCTCTAGCAGATATTCCAGTCTGCCTGGAAAGCGTATATGCTCTATTAAGGGAGGCTTACAAAGGCTTTGACGATTCCTATGGTAACCCAGTAGAAAGGCTGTTACCATGGGGACTAGCCAAGCCTATGTAAACCTTCTGTCTTCATTAGAGTATCTCTGAGACTGAATGCTTTAACAGTTGCTGTTCTGGAATTGTTAACAACAATCTCTGCTTTGGGAAAAGAATTAATTATTTTTTTCTGATCGAAGTCCAGTTATTTTGTCAGCTTTCAGTAACACTCAACAGCCTGAATACCTATCATATACCAATATAGCGAACAGACTAAACAGTGGTATACACTTTAAAAACCGCTCTGATATTACCATCCCCAATATTATAGTGTATGTACATTATGCATTTGAAATTGCAGTTAATTTAAGCATAAGGACAGAGTAAATCATACTTCTTAAGTTTAAATTAAGGAACTCAGATGCACCAAATATCTTCTATCTGTGCGTATGTGTAGTTGGTTGTCTGTGAAGGTGGCATTCTGCTTCCCATTCAGATTCCCCTTCTCAGTTACTCACAACTCCTTCTAAAATAATCTACCAAAAAAAAATAAAACAAAACAAAAAGTATTTCTTTTGAATGTAAATGTTTCATGCTTGGTCTCAGCCAAATTTGTTTTTTTCTTTTCCTTTTTCCTTTCTCCTTTTTCCTTTTTCCCTTTTCCTTTCCTTTCCTATAAACTCAACAGTTTTTGAGTTATGCAAGTGGAAATAAAAGCTTCGTTTCTTCCATATGTTCTACACAAAATGTTTATACATTCACAACTCAAAAATGCCTGAAGGAAGAAACTTCAAACTTCATTTCAGCAATTTCTGAGTCATCATTAATTTTCCCACCTCTTTCCTATGTATTAATGAGACTAATTTCTCTTTTTTATGCCCTTTTCCTTTGATATAAGAGCCTTTCTTAGCACCCTCCCTCCCATATGCTTGGGATATTATTCTGCACGTAAAGACGTGCTGTCTAAGCTACAATATGCCAACCTCAGAGTAAATAAATCAGAGAAACAAACAATTTCAAATCTCTGAATAATTCTTAAGGAGTTTAAAAATGTGCCCCCAATTGCCTTTGTCTCCAGTTGCAGTGCCACATGTGCTAATGCAGTATGAGTTCTTGACTTGAGTCTTAGTATCAACTGGGAATAGACTAAAATTATTTCTCTCTACCTTAAAAAAAAATACCCAGGTGCCCTTTATGATAATATTTGAGACCTTTCCTAAAAAAGTCATATTGTACAGCTGTGGTCCCCCTGAAGTTCATGAAGAAGCCTATTTCTGCTCTATTTAATAATGGAAAGTTCTCTTTAGGGTAGGAATTCAGCATTTTTCAGCAAAAAAAACCCAGGACTTGTTTGTGATATAGCTTTCATCCACATTTGCAGATTTAAAATCAGCAAAGAATATCTCAACACCCCTCCATTTTGGATGAATAATGACACAGATAATGACTGATGCACCCAGCCAGGACCACTGTATCTCTGCTCACTTCATGAGCTGTTGCTAAGAAGCACCCTCCAGTCTGGGATGTTTAGAAAACTCAAGGCTTTCATGCATCTATCTATGAGCCCAAATCTGGCTCAGCCTACTAGCAGTTGTGCAGACTTAGGTTCTTCAAATAAGATACTGCTTGGACTAATCTGTCATTTATGCAACACATGTGACAAAGCCAAAAAGTACCATCACGCTTCACAGCTTTGCTTTCTGTAAAGATGCTTTGGTCTCCCACTTGATGCTCAGTATATGATGAGGACAGAAATTAAAAATTGTTCTGTCATCTCTCATGTTTATACCTCTTTTCCATACACTAGCATGCTCAGAACAGCACCACACACATACCACCTGGAAGACATATATCTTGGCATTTGATCTTAACTGCTTATTTTCCAGTGTGTATTTAGACACATGGCCAAAGACTGTATCTGAATGATGCTCTTTATGAGCATCAGACTGAATCTGAATGATTCCAAGTAGCACTTGATTACAGATTACAGGGTCTAAATGCACCTTCTAGTATGGTATAATCTGATGCCATTCCTGGATCAGTGAGACCACTTTGTATCATAATGATTTTCTTCTTCAGATTAATGCTGAGGTCCAAACTCCTTTTTAGCTACCCAAACTGAGAGCAAAGCTTCACGTACTCACTTCAAGTCAGTGCAGCAAACAGGAGGATACAGAAGGCTTACCTATTTAATAACCTTCCGATTGTGGATATGCACTGTCTTTTTAAAAATAAATGGTACCTCATTAGGAAAAATTAAATTAAAAAGAGAAAAAGAGAGAAAAATATGTAGCATAAACAGCAATGCCACTGTATGCCTCAGTTCTTGTGAGGATCAAGTTTTCAGGCTAAACTGGTTTTCAGAACTGCAATATGATTAAAATCCAATTTTGAGTGAGTGCACTACTCACTGAATTGCTTTAGGCACACAGGCCACCAGATATGTATTCCGTCCCTTACATTTACATTTTATTACAGTTGCACACACACAGTCATAGCAACTGCATATGCCAACTGGACACACAAATGCTTACACTGTTCTGAAAAATCTGGGTCTTAACGTGTTGTGAAACAAGACAGAATACTGGTTCACAGTGCACTGCTGGGCAAGAAGTCTCTGTACTGCGTTGAAGCATTGTCTGTCTTTATCTCCCTGTCACCATACTCTACAACTTCACAAGCATTCACAGTAAAATGAAATGATACCCAAAAGGCATTGTAACAGAACCCCTGCAAATCTGAACAATTAAAGCAATTCTTTTGAAGACGAGCTCTGCTAAGGAGATGCAACATTTTACACAGCTCTTAAGATACTAGTGTTTGCATGTTGGCATAACATTTCTGTGTCGGACAAAGACCATGCAATGAATTCTGCCAGGTGCACGAGACGGCATTACTTCCCAAATTCTCATTGTATTCGCTGAAACTATGTGTGCTTAGTTTAAAGTGTATTTTTAGCTTTTCAGCTCATCTTTTCTACTCAGTTTTGTATTGGGGACTGAAGTAATGATATCTCAGCTAAGTCAAATGGTAACCTTTAGACACTGACACCGCTATCAGTACCCCTTTAAGCAGAGCCCAGTGAATGCCCCTGAATCAGCAGTATGCATGCCAGCTGAACAGAATAAGGTCATTTCTCTCCCTTACATCTTTTTCACAGCAAGTAATTGCTCAAAGGAGCAAGCCTCATTCAATGTTCTTGTAGTCAAGAAATCATTGCCAATTATTGCAATTGTGAATGATCCCTGACCAGACCAGAGAAGGCTCCTTAAGCCAGCCCCACAGCCGTGCATCGGGCACAGTGTATAGATGTTACAACACAAATGGCCTAAAGGTGTCGTAAAGGGAGAAGACTGGGTGATGAGCGATACGTTCATTCCTTCTGCGTGGTGAGACTTACAGTTCGAGATGATTCAGTTAGGGAGTATGTCAGCAGAGAGTTTTTAATCTGTTAAAGAAAGCCGTCTTCCTTCTTATTGGATACCTACTGGCAGTCTCTAGAGAGATGATTTCTTCCCAGTGCTGCACAGGATCCCACTGCTTGCTGTGCTGGAAGGAATGTGTCAGAACTAATCTTACAACAACAAGTTGCACTAACTGCTGACATGAATCTTGGCACTGACGTAAGCCTGAATTTTTTAATTAGTATTTATGAAAGATGAAGTGATACCGTTCTTCAAAAAATGGTAACATTCTGATAATCTTTTATCATAAACTGATATAAAGATTTCAACCAAACTAAGATTACTTGGAAAGGGGAACAGTTTAATAAAGGTTTAATAAAGCAGAGAAGGGATTTGGAGAGCACAGCATTATGCAAAAGTAAATACATAAGCTTTGGCTCCATGGTATTTATTTCCTATTTAGCTTCTCATTAAAAGCAATTTAATGTTGAAAGAAAAACTCAGCTCATTATTATGAATGTGTTCAAAAAAATAGGTGACCACCACCATACTTTTAAAATGTAACTTTCCAGCAGTGATATATTCATTGACCACATGGGCAGAACGGGGATCAGTATTTAATATATCCCTAATTAAAAAAGAAACAGTTCCATGATTCATAGACCACTATTCAAAATGCAGAACTGCATTTTCATAGGCAGCAGAAACTAACAAAAATACATCCAATTAGTCTTTGATAGATTTCTTTAAATTGATAATTAATGCTAAATTCTTATAGATGAATAATAACATACATATACACAGACACAGTATATTCTTCCATCTTCAAAGAAAAAATCCGTTTTAAAATTGTTATTAGAAGACCCCTGGGGACATTTTCAGGTGTTTTTCTACTGCGATAGCATTAGCTCATGATAAATTCTGCTCGTAGCTTCAAGAATGTTTAATTTCCCACAGTCAAATTGCTTTCTTCCAATGAAAATCCCATGGGAAGTAGTTTGAATGAAGGGTTACTCAGCAACATTCCTCTTCTGCTGTATTTTTGAAGCCGATTTGTGCATATCTCTAGGGGATGACCAGGGACATAGGACTACCCACAAGGATAGGAAAACGTTTGAGCATAAGTATTTAGCACAGTCATGTTCCATGTTAGCTTTTTTATGAATCTACATTGGGAATGAAGCAGACAGCTCCCAAGTGTTGGACTTGCTCTTCCTTCAAGCTCCTTTCCCATACCTACGGGAACAACATGTATACAACAGAGGGCTGCTGGAGGCCTTGCAGAAGGAAGTCTGGTATTATCAAGGTGAGTGAGTGACCTTTTTTCCATGCCTCTCCTCTTTCTTCCATACAGAACAGGGGAAATCTGTGTTTGTCAGGTATTTTGCTCATGTAAGTGAAACTGATGTCAGGTACTTTCCTCACGAACTGAAACTGATCCACTACCTGGATCAGTTTCATTTTTTTCCATTCAAGCTTCTGCACAGTTTGTAAAATATCTCTCTCTTTACTATCTTCCTTCCCAAGAGTCACCGTTCTCCACGTTTGGTGCAATTTAATCACATGTTGAATTTTGTCTCCAGATAAAGCCTAAATCCACTAAGAGACAGTCTTTGCTGTAATATGTGTCCACAATAAACAGCACATACACGGCACTGCTTTGATCCTCTCTTATCCTAACTACCTATCACAGTGTCAGGATCACATCTTACTTTCCTCTGAAAGCCCCCTGCCTCCCCAGGTCTCTTTTTTCCCATCACTGTTTCTCAGTGAAAGTCATTGTCTGCTGTCCATCTTCCCTAGGTGGGCTAGGAACCACAATGCTCTCATGATTCATCTATTCTCCACGTTTTAGCCAAGATCCTCTGCTTTCATATTCTGCCTCATGCTTACATCCATTCTGTCCACATCACACATTTAGCCTCTTCACGCTGGTCCTTAGCCTACTCACCCAGTCAGCACAGTCCATTTTGATTTCTATCAATGACTTCAAAACGTCTCATAGTATATACATATACATGTCTTAGACATGACGGAAAGGTGAAGACCTCATTCATGAAAGCACAATACTACACGGAGTTGAATATAGCCTCTTTAACTCATTTGAGATCTACTTGCACCTGAAGTGATATTCAGGTATGAAAAACAGTCCTCTGGCTAAGGAGAGAACATCAAAGGACCTACATCATGGGACCTGGTGACACTCTTCTCTGCCCCTCACTGTCAGACTGATACAAGGGAAGCGGAGCCAGCACTGAACATATCCCATCTAGATTTTTATCCCCAAAAGGGTAGACAATGTTTCAGATGGATGCACAGAAGAAAAGCCTAGTTCTCACTGATCACTGAAAGAAAACTATTGAGCGCGGCAGCATTAGTAAGCCTAAGAAACAAAGCAATCTGATACATGTATATCTGCTCTGCAATACCTCTTCAGACACTCTCCCATCTCTGATTCATAGAGGGAAAAAAATCTATCAGAACCCTGGAATTTAAATAATTTTGTGGCATCTCAGGGTTTTAGCTGCGACATCTTGACCAATCCCAAAGGACGCAGGAGGGCCTAAGGGAATGGACCTGTCCCCTTTAGCTGTGGGGTTAGGCACCCATTTCACCTATCTGACTGCCTTCCACACCAAGACTCAGAGCATCAAGAGCCTCTCAAAGTCCTTCTGGGTCGGTTCAGCTTTATGCCACCCCCAAACAGGCGGGTGGTTGTCAGGCACAATCTGGCCTGGGCTGTTTTTCATTGTATAAAGTTGCTATGGTATCACCAATTAAAAATTCTGAAAAATAATCTGCATCTGTACAGCATGCTAAAATAACCTACCAAATGACACGTCCTTTCGTCGAAAGCGATTCTACTAATTGCTGAGGGGCAGATTCCTCCACCCTTCCTCTCGCTGAACAGTGCCTTCAAGCTGCAAATACTCCCACTGCTTTCAGCATTTGCCAAGCCGAAGTTTTCCACAGAAACCATGAGTCAGGCTCCAAAAATCAGGAGACAGGCTTAAAAAATCATGAGATTTAACTACAGCAAGTGAAGTATTTTGCCTTGACGATTGGATTTGGCAGAACAGGCATTCAGCGTAAGAGTCAACCTCACAGCTAAAAAGCAGGTGATCAGCAGTTTCAGTAAAGAGTGATCCCAGGCACGTCTGAAAATATGTGGTCTAACACTTCAAAAGCTTTTTGTTAGTGTCTAGCAGAAGGAAACTGAGATCCTAGTTTCCCTGACCGTTTTTTTCCATCCCCATTTTTATCTTTCTCATTTCATTTTTTTTTTTCCTTTTTCTGTCCCTCCACCTTAATTTCCAAATGCATTTCAAAAGATTGGTCATTGCAGGAAAAGGATGAAAGTCAAGACTCAGATAGCAAGATGGTTCTGGTAGCCAGGGGTCTGACGAAGCCATGGATGACAGCACTAGCCTGTGAAGGCAGCACCAGGCCTCCTGGGAGAGAAGGTTTTGCTGACCAGAGGGCAGAGCCTGGCACGCACCAGTGATCTGGTAGAGATGAGCAAGGCAAGGGTGTCTGATTTCACAAAGCTTTGTTTTCCCCTCGCTCACCCATCGGCTTAATATCAAGGACTCGAGATCAAATGACTTAAAAACTGAACTTCAGTCAACAGTATCTGAGATCACAAACTAAAGATCTATTTTCCCTCTTCAGCCTCACAAGCTGCTTCTTTGCAGTCAAGGACTCAAGCTCATGTCCCCGACTGAGCACCGCACACAGCTGCTGGGGCCCTGGGCACACCAACAGGCCTTACTGGCCCTGACTGGCCTCTATTGGCCCTCCCGCCATGGTTGGGGGGCTCCATGTACTCGCAGGCCTTTGCTGCAGCCCGAACTATGTCATTGGGTAGGCCTGTCCTTAGCTGCCCTCCCTGACCCTGATCTGCTGACTGGTCCTAGACTGACATTAGACCTGACTTGCTGCCCTGCTTTTGCCCAGTGATTACTGGACTGTTGACAGAACCTGCCACGGTCACTAAGCTGCCCTGCTTCGGACTGTCTGTCCTCAGGGAGATCACTGTTCCTCCTCAGTGAGGTCAGTGTCTCTCCTCAGTGATGTCACTGTTCCTGGCTTTGCGCTGCCAGCCTCCAGGCCAGCTGTGTGACAGAAAGGCTCATGCCGTAACTTGGAGCAATCTGAAATTAACCCCGGCTGGCCATGTGTCAGGAGTCCAAAGGAGGCTCTGTGGCCCCACGGATAGCAGAACTGAGGACCATCACTTTTTCTCTGATGACAGGTACAAACATGGGTGTGAGTACTACATGTTGAACTCCTCTATGCAAAGCAGAGAAATCAGAGGTCAGATTTAGACCTGGTCAGACCTAATGCAATGAGAAATGAGAACCTGCCTTCACTTACTTCTTCCCACTGTAGTGAGCCTTTTCACCCCCATATGTATTTGTTACTAGCTATCTTTTACGCCTTCCACCAGAACAGTGAGCTAAAAGGTCGTAGTGCACAGAAAATGAGACCTCGGCATGTTCCCTCTTCAACTCAAAGTTTTCATCTTCCCCACACAGAAAAAGCCTGAAAGCTCTGCAGTATCAGCTTGTCAATGGAGGACAATTTAGTTTCAAGAAATTATCAGCACTGATTAATCTCATTAAGTTTGAAAGCAAAGCCCAGAAACAAGTTTTATCACATAAGCTTTATGAGGTTCTATTAATTAAAGACACAAGCCTTTACATATGTTCATGTTATAAGCTTCCTATCTATTAATTTGACGAATTAAATTCATATTTTATTTCATGGGAGTTTATTAGACTTTGGTCACAAACATGGTAATATTAGCATTCATATAAGAGAGCAAACAAGTTCAAATAGGCACCTGAATTTTGGCAAAAAACCATGAATTTGTAATGTCATAAGATCAAGAAGGTGTTGCTAAATACGACGGAAAAGAAAGACTCTAGTCGTTTTCAAAAAGAAATTAGTGATTTTTTTTGAAATGGGTGTTGAGAAGAGCTAAATGAATAACTGTCTGTCTGGGTGCTGCAAGTGGGAACATGTCTAGATGCTATAAATTTAGAGATGAATAATCTTTCTTTACAACAAGTATAAGAAAAGTACAGAGAAGATGCTCCATCTTAAGAAAAGTCCATATAAGCGGAATCAGCTTCCCTATGAGGAAATAATTACTGCAAGCTGCAAAAATAGAAATAAAATCTCTGACGAATGGTTCGTGGATGAATTCCTGTTACAGTTTATTTATGCAGACAATATAGTGTCTGGGATGAAACAGCTCTGTTGGCAGAATGAGCATGAGCCACTCTATGTGGGCTCTCAGAGCACTGCATGGGAGTGTTTACTTCAGCTCTCCTGAAACCATGCAGAAGTGACGTTACCATGCTAGAGCCTGAAATAGGCAGTGAAATCGCCAGCACCAAGAGAAAGCTGAGCGTGTAGCTGAGATCTTCGTCATCTGACAAAAAAAACCCTAAACAAACCAAGAGGAAAAAGTATTTGAAACATCTTCCTAAGTAGATCTCACTGAATTCAAAGAGGGGCTGCTGGACTCGGTCACTTCCGCTTTGCCACTGTGATCGTTTGCCTGTAGCGTTTTCTGCAGGACAGGACAAACTGCATCTATTTGCCCTTTCATGTCTGTATGTTTATATTGCCTTATTCTTCTAAAAAAGAGTTCAAATTACTCCAGTCAAAAACTCCAGTAATCTCCATTAAGAGCAAAATACTCTTCTCTGACTGAGATAAAAAAATATGGATTTTATACAAAAGTTATAAATAACTTCTTTTTCTAATCTAAAAGATGAACCTAAAATTAAAATGCATTGATTAAGCGTGACCAGTTTCAGATCTGGAAGATGTGCTGATCTATTCTGTTAAAAGATACCATGAGTAGGCCTTTTCATAGCCCTTTTGATCAGAACAGTTACAAATGAAAAAGAGGAGAAAATGCAGGTACATGAGAACCAGTGAAGCTCTATGGCACACCACTGGAAAGAGGAGACCCTGGAGAGGCCATCAACACAGCGTGCTCTGCTTGCTGTGCATCGCCCATCCACAGCACCATCGTCCTGGTGGGTGTAGGTCAGACCTCCCGGCTTGCCTGGTGTCGCATTATCCCACCGAGCTCTGCATGCCCTCGCTGCACCCACGGACTTGTGGACAGGCTCACAGCACAAGACCAGCCTTGTGGAAGACAGTGTGGACACCCACGGCAGGGAGACCACACCGCAGCTTGCAAGAGATAGAGCAAAGAGGGACAGTAAAGAAGGGGCACGTAAATGGGAACACAAATGAGCAATGCTGCGCTGTCCCTCCACCAGAGAAATTCCCCATCAGTCATCATATAACTCTTACAAACCGGTGGATCAGGACAAGGACCAGACTCCAACTCAGACCACCTCTTTGGTCCTGCACACCCTGAAGTAAATGACAGAAGATCCATTGACTTCAGGGACAGAGCATCATACCCTGCCAACAAGAATCACACACAGTTGTTTCTTCAGGCACTAAGTTTCTGTGAAACCATAATTTTCTTTTGCCTCGGTGTTCAGCTGCTGGAAGATTTTTCCCTGTGTGTTTCAGTAACATATTTCTGAAATGCCTGATGCAAAGCCTGAGCACGGCCAGAGAGCGGCCACCCCTGGGCCCGTAAGGCCTCTTGGCTTATCCAGAGATGGGCTCAGCAGTGATGAGGCTGAAGGAAGAGAACTATCTAAACTATTAAAATCTTAAAAGTTCACTGAAGTGATGTTTCATTCCCTTCCACTGAAATCAGTTGGAGTTTTTCCCATTGATCACATAACAATAGGACTGGCCACTGGAGTTTGGTTTCTTGGGGTTTTTTTGTTTGTTTGTTTGTTTTCATTTTGTTTGCTTTCATTTTTTTAGTACCCATAATCACACCAAAAACAAGCAGTGATTATTATTTTATCAGTTCTGAATTTCAAATTTTGTACCTCTTCTCTCATCTGTGATTCTGTAGCATTGAGCTATTTATTTTTTCCATTAAATACTCAGAACAATTGCATCAGGGCCTATGTTGCAACCTTAGCAAAAATATTTGGGGGAAAAAATTCCCATTATACATGGACAACTTCTTCCAGAATGGAAAAAAGATTATATATTTGCCCCTACAAAAGATATTAATATACCTCAAAAATAAATGGTTAGTTAAGATGTATTTTAAGGGACAGGTGCCTGAAACTGACAAATATGAGAAGAGCAAACTGCATCCGCTCATGTAATCATTATTATGATAAAATCACCAGTGGTGGGCAGTACAGTGGAAAATGTTCAAAAATTCATGTGCCGTGTTGAAGAGGAAGGGAGGAGAGAAGACATGCAAATAAATATCCTGATGCAGAATATGTTTTTTCTGCCTCCAGATCCTACCAGGCAGAAAAAGGGTATGCAAGTGGAGGTGTCTACTTTTTCTGGTGAAAAAAAAAACAGCATGGGGAGGGATCATTTCACACATTTTCAAATTCTAGTATTTTATGGTCCTATGTTAGCATCTCTTTGAGTTCTCCGAGCACTGCTTTTGCATTATGTGATTCTCTGGTTTTGTCAATATGTGCACTGAATATTATTATTTTTAAGAGTCTGATTTGACTTTGTAGTCCAGTTCAAAACTGGAGGGAATCTTTTCTGGGAGAAAAAATAGGAATTATTTTCATCTTTAATTTCTACAGAACTTTTACTCCATGGCAGGAAAATCTGAGTTACTGTGTTCTCATCAAATTTATCTATATTTTTAAACAGTGTCTTCACTAGTAAAGGAAGAAATTCTGTGAGGCTAGATATTATGTACATGCTGAAACAGATGTCAGTAACTGTTGTAAAAGCATTTTTCTACCTCCTGGAGATCCAAAACAGAGCTATTTTTTGAAGAGTGAAAGATCTTTATAATATGTATAGCAGCAGTAAAAGCAATGGCAGCTGATGGCACCAGCCAAAGCAGATGTAGTGGATGAATGGGTAGGGTCAGTGAATGTTAAATAATAACTCACAGTAATTTACAGTAAATTAGATGCAAAATAGTCTAAAACCTATATGAAGGAAAGAAAAAGATCACTTCTCAGTGCATCCTTGCATATTGAACCACAAAATAAAACAAATGTACCTATTCTCTTACTTCCATGCATAGACATCTAATTATGGGCATACAAATAGATACCAGTTTTAAGATACTGGGCTTATTTCAGGATATGATGTGAAGATCCTTTTCAGGCACTTAACTATCATTTCTGTTTCTCCAAGTGTTCCTACTGAACATTATTACTATTAAAACTTCTTAAGGAGTTTTTAAAAATTCCCAAGTTGATACATTTGTGAAGCATGGGATTTTAAACATCCATTTTTGAGATTTTTAATCATGCAGTTATTATCTGTATACATTTAGTCACTATGCATTAAAGAAAAAATATCTTTCTGCATTAGTTTAAATAGATATCAATGATTCAACTTTAGCTCAATCCTCAGTGCTGCATTTCCTCTGTATCTTTCATGACATTACAGATGTGTAGTATCAATTTGTTCGTTTGCTTATTTTTAAAAATTTTTAGTAACAGAAAAGGATGTACCATAATGAGCACATGAAGTGCTCTATCTAGCATAAGCTATAGCTTTTCACAATTTGTGTACAATGTTCCCTAGGGCATCCCTTGGTAAAATACATTAGTATTAATACCAAAACCTTTAGATAGGAAGGCCTAAATTGATCTCTTTTTCCTCTTATGCTTAGCATAAGAACCTGATTTATTTCCAAAAGGCTTACCCCTAGCTGCTTTTACATTTTTCTAAAGCTATTGTTATTGTCCATATCACTCATTTGTCCTAACACAGGTGATGTTCTGAAGGCTATAGTTTAAACATCACTCAATACAAACAGATGGTCTTCATCCCTGATCTGATCTCAAGTAAGCACAGTCTTGGTGGCAGTGTCTATATCAGACAACCTCAGATGACAAGAAGGTAGTCCTTTGTGCATATTGCTGGCTCTTGTTTTTCTGCTGTGGTACAATTTCAGCTGATAGCTGTATGCAGACTGTTGACAGGACCAGTGAGAGAAATTACTGAGGTGGGTCTCAACTGGAAAGAGATGTAATGACAAAGATAAGCTTTCCCATAAAAACTCTTCAGAAGCCCATCCAGGGAGGACTTCAGCTACTTTAGAGAATTTCTGGATAATATAAGAAGACCCCACAGAATAAGAAGGTCAGCATGCCCTTTGCTAACAAAAGAGCAGCCAGGGGAATAGCTAACACTGCTCCCATCACCTGTCCCGGCCCAAAACAGATTGTGCATGGACTAGGATTGTGCATTCAGTTATCATCTGAGTTGCACGTAGTCTTTGACATAAGAGGTTTGAAACTGGCAGTACTGCTAAAATGGAGTGTATCTCCCTACCTGTGGCAGATCCTGGGCCCGCGCCAAGTTGCTAGCCTCAGCCGGCAGGGATTGGATGTTTTGTGGTGCTACGAAAGCACTGCAATGATGTATTTAAAAAATTTGGAAATTGGAGAAATATAAAAGCCTTCAAGACTTATGGGGACTGATTAAGGGACAGGCTTCTGCACTTTGGAAATAGCTTCAGATGACTTAAAAATTAACAGGGAAATCCCAAAAGTTGTAGAGAATTTGTAATACATGAGAAAATTGATGGCTAGTGCAGCATGATATGCACTTTTACAGATGCCTTTAGTATTACCCTCTTACAGCAAAATCATAAGGGCAACAAAACACTGTTTTCATCACTGTTGATCCTTTCAGTGATCCCAAAACACAGACATTCTTGGAAACATATGGTTATTGTCCTTATTCTTAAAAGCTGAGATTGTGTTGCTGTGAGCTGCCACATGGGCTGGATAGGAAGCAAGTCGACACCTAGAGAGAACAGTAAAAGAATCATAACCCAGAGGTTGTTCTGTCTTTCCTTTTTAGATGATGGTGTAATAAGAGGGATAAATGGTGAAACGCTGTAGGTTGTAGCCAGGAGCTAAGGCCACACAGGCTGGAACAGCGGGGTCGTACGGAGCAGTTGAGAAATGAAAGTATCCCTTGGAGAGGTAATTTTAAGCACTGATCTTACATAATACATGGAAAGAGAGTAGGTGGTGTAGTCATATAAGAGAAGAATCTAGCCCCAAATCAAAAATTATGTACTTTTTTTTTGTCTTAAATGCATTTTTATGTTTTAGGTATAGCATTCAAGACCAGATCAGAGTAATTTGGAGATGATGCTCCCTTTGAAAGGAGCAAAATGTTGTTTTAAGGTGTGTAAGGAAGACTTAGTCAGATCTGAAAGAGTTTGTCTCTCCTAACATAGAGGCCCCAACCCCTGGAGGGCTACAGCAAAAATTAAAACAGAAATGACCTCGCGTACTCTTTGTGAATGCTTCACGCTTTCCTGCTAGCTGCATGTCCTACAAGATGCCTTGCCATCAGCGCCTTGTTCATTCCATTCATTCAGACTTTCACAAATTCCAGTTCAGTCGATTGAATTCAGAGGTGTCCATGTAAAGGGGTATAAACTCTAAAGGCTTAGATATAAGCGTAGATTAGCTATGGGCAACAATTCTGAGAACTAAAAAAGGGAGCACTGCATCACCGGATGAGCTCTGAATGGAACAAAAGGATTAGCTTAAACACACGCTCAAAATAGAAAATAATTTTAGTAATGTTGTTCGACTAGGAGGCTTTTTTTTTCTTAGAACTGATCTGCAAAGGGAAAACTACAGCAAAGCAACTTCTCTTCCATTGAACTCTCAGGGCTTAATTCTCTTTCAGTACAAATTCTACAAACTGATTTAAGTGTCTCAAAGAACTAACTGGATCATTCGATACGGTCATGTTATGACGAGCACTGTGAATGTTGCCTTTTTTGTTGGAGAGCTTGCCAATTTACCTGACATTCGCATGCTGCCTAGTGGCCTGGCTGGCCTCTCAAGCAACAGCTAAGTCTTTGGGCAAAGTTCAGAATTTGGAAGACTGAAAGCGTAGTTTAACTGTGTGTGTACTTTTCCTTTTTAGAAGGCATGTTGCAATCAAGAGTGTAAAGGTTACATCCACTCCCTCCTCTTTTTTCAGTAATGATTTGGGCAAGAAGACAGTTGTGTTTGTGGGGCAAATTGCATTCTGATGTGATACAGCAGCAGTTCAGAGCCCAGGATCAAAAAGGCTGCCCACTGGGAGACTGGGCTGACCATATTTCTCCTATAGCATGCTGCTTCATGGTCCTTCTGCTTCAGAAAAAATCCCAGGCACATGCAACTAGGCAGGGCTTACTGCAGCTACGGTATTTATCCAAAGGAGTTACAGGACACCAATCACTGGCTGCCAAAAGTATGTACTGAACTCAATACCTCCTCGTAGTTCCTATAACAGAAGGAGGTTAGGGAGTAAGATTTAATATATGAACAAAGGTCTCTGTCTCTCTCACACCCATTTTACCTTATTGTTTCTTTCCAGGAGATGGGCACATGTTCACAGCCTTATTGCTAGCTTCATTTAAACTATTTATAAAGTCATCTTCCCTTTCCGGACTTTGAATAGCTGCCCAAATATGGTTAAAAACTCTTTAATCAAGCCCACTCTATTCCACCAGAGTATACCTAGAAGCAGATGTGCATGTTTGTTACCAGCACTTTTTCTGAACGCCTATGCTACTCAAGTATGTGGCAGTTCAGTCAGCCTTTAGAAACAGGAGAGCACTACTTATTTTCAGCACTACAGTACAACTTTTTAATAGCTTTTAGGATGAGAGCAGCTTTTAATGGACTAATGGGGGAACCCAATAGTCCTGCAAAAGCCCAGAGTGTGTAGGACCAATGTTAAATTATTAGAGACTAGACTTCACAGTTCCCGAATGCTGATCAGTTTTTAAAAAATCTCACGATTTGGCATTTCATTGCAGTCTCTGTTTGCAATTGCTCTCTTAACTTAGTTCAGTTCAAAAGGATGTTTGAGAAGTGACACAGTAGGACCCATTCAAATATTTTAGTTCAGAGAACTCTCTGAACTAGGGAAGTAAATTCATCCTTTCCTTTTTTCCAAGTAAAACTCAGTCCACCATCACTTCTGGTCTAGATACAGTTTCCTCATTTGCTTTTATTCTTTGTAACAGCACGGAAGTTTTTAAAGCTGAGCCATTTATAGCCATAATCCATTGAATTACTTTCTGGTGAAGTGGTTGAGAAAATCTTCCTTTGGAAGAACTAGTGACAGTGTGTACGTATTCCAAATCATAATGCATGCATCAATAAGTTTCTGGGTTTTAAAATGCCTTCCTTTACTTGTATGTAGCAAAAATGAAGTCAGTGGGGTTTCAGATGAAATAAAACTTGGCATTTCTTCTCAAAAAGCCATATTTTGTTTTGCTAGATCTGCATAACTCAAAATTGCCTAAGTGAAAGTTTCTTGCAGATAAGAGAGATGAATTTAGCTCAAGAAAGAAATTCTGTCTTAATTTAAATCCCTACGGCAAACAGGTGTTAGTCTGTGCAGAATTTGGCCCTCTGGGTCCTTTTATTCTACCCCTACCTTTATGTTCTCTCAGAAACAATTGTGCAATTTCACCATCCACTCAAAGATAAAATATGATCTGTCACTCTGAGACCAAGGCATGGATCTCCCAGCTCTGCACAATGCCAGTCCTGATAAATCATAGAATCATAACAAATGCAATGCCAAAAAGACACTTGAGAGCCATATTCTCTTATTTAAATTTTTCAGTTTTGCCTAAGATATGAAAAAAACCATGGAAGTATTGCAGATTTATTCTTTTTTAATCACTGTTCAAGTATGCCTAGAAAAAAGCAATAAGGATTAAACACGCTATGACTTTTATCATCCTGAGGTTGTTGTTTTTTGATCTCTGAGGTCTCAAGCAAGAGCCACTAAAGTTTGTAATTACATCATCTATTCTAGAAGTTGGAAATAAATGTTTTTATTTGCATTTACCTTAATATGATGAGTTAAGAGTAATTTCAAGCTAGGTAAGTAATGACAATACATGCCTTACTCAAGTATATGGAATATAAGTTAAGTTGTAGTACACAGGTACCCCAACTCTCCAGCACACCTGCTAGAGTATTTAAAGTATAATAGCTTGGGACATTTTGAAATTATTAGCTTTCTTTTGAAAGAACCAAGCAGAGATCTTAGTTCCAGACCACACAAGTCTGGAGATGCGTAAGTGTCTTCTGGTGGACAACAGTAACCAAGGAGGCTCTCTGGCTGTCTCTGTGAAAAGATTGTAAGGATCAGATGCTCAAACTCAAGGCTCTTCAGGGAGTTTGTTACAGCCACCGGTTATTATATTTGAAGAAGTGGGCAAAAAATAAATCTTATTTCTTTTCTGTCCTCTATTTCAAGATGAAAGCAAAAAGATATATTGCCTAAACGAATAGCCAAAACCCTGCAAAACAGCAACAACAAAAACCATTTACCCCCTTTTCATTGCTACATCATTAATGCACCATGTAGATATGAAGGAAGAGAAAGTACTCCTTGGGGAATATTTCATTTTCATTGTGAATTCAAGGGAATACACTCCAAGTGTGTTCCTGAAATGCAGAGGAATGGGGTGGGATCCAAAGACTTGACTCTGTTACTGCCAGTGGCCAGCAGAAGACAGTGTTGCAGTGTTAATAAATCATGCTTAATTCCAACTCCTGAATAACAGTGAGCTCTGCTAACCTCCTAGCTATCGTCTGATGGTCAATAAAGCATATAAACAATATTTTTAAGTCTTTGGAAAGGGCTGAAGCATAAACAGCGTTAAGGTGGGCTTTCTGTTGAGCTCTGCTACTTCACCTCTCCTACTGCAGATCTGAGTGAATTACTTCAGTCTTTTGACGCTTTGCAGGAATTTTGAAGAATTATTTTGCAAACCTGGCTTCTGTGGGTGCTCTCGTGTGCCTGATATCATAAGGTAGCACCATCCAAAAGGAAGGATTTCAAAGATAGTTTCAGACTAACTTTTTGGAAGAGACTGCTTTATAGAGAATTTCATCAGTTTGAACACATGTACAGGGATGATACCCACACACATAGCCTATGTACAGAGAGTAAGAGAGGCAAACACATAGGCACTTTCTTCTAGAGGTGGCTCTGTACTAGCTGTATTGTTCACGATGTGCCAAGTTCAGAAGATAGTCCAATGGCGTTATCAGTCATTGGTTAGGAAATCAGGCATACCAAAGACAAAACAGCCATTCCCTGGTCTTCTAAGAGCTTGCAGGAGAAGGATCTACCTGCTCTCCGCCTTTGGGCTTCATAATCCACAACCCTTCATGTAACAAGACTAGGATTTGGTCCAATGTCTTCATAATTTTTATGAGTCCAGTACTTTCCCATTTATTGATCTATCCATGAGAAAGACCATAAAGAGGAGTTAACACATTACCTTGTTCTCAGCTGTTCCTCTCTGTCATTCCCCTCTATTGGTGCTATAATACTGAGACTACATCTAGAGTGTAGGAGAGATGAATGAAAAAAGTCAGTGGGCAACTCTGAAATCTTTATTTTACACATGTTGTTTTATCTTTTGGGAGGCTTTTCTGTTTAAAACAGAAAGGAAAAGGAGAGAAATATTATGAAGCTGAGACAAGATCGGAAAATAGTTATCTAGGGCAGTGAATTATGCTTAAATATGCCTGGAGTCAGCGGTTATCCTAATTTATGTAAACACCTTGCAGATTCTGGCCACAAAGCCAGTAGTTGTGTGTGCAGGGCAAGAGGGAGGGAAGAGATGGTAGGACAATCTGCTTAAGCCTCTTCTAAACTGAGAGGTAGGAGTGGCTGTCCCCCATACGTAAGAGGTCTGAGCATAGCTCTGTGTGCTGCTCCTATGCTCTTACCAAAGAGCTGAAAAACAGAAACTGCTAGCAAAACTGCAATGGCTGACTTAGAGTAGTACCAGAGCAAGGAGAAGGGAAATGGTGAGCAGCTAGTGCAGGGCAAGAGCAGCTCTGACTGAAAGATCACTGGCAGCTTCAACTGGGCCAAGAGAAGACTCTGCATCTGGCACCTGTCCATCGCAAACTGAAAATGAAGTCCTAGCAGAGAAGGTGGGAAGCCATCAGGTGACCTACCAACAGTGTCAGTAAAAAAGCAGAGGAACAATGTCAACAACTAGACTTCAGGAAAAAAGAAGATTGACACTGCATGTTACCCTGCCAATCTACCCTCCTGATTATTTTCTTTTTTCTTTGATAAATTGTGTTTGTTAAGTCAATTGAATCATGCATGTCAAGGGAAAACTAACTCACTGAACAACAGAAAGTTTAATTTCACTTTCTCAGGGTTGGTTTTTTT
Organism: Fulmarus glacialis; assembly: GCF_000690835.1. Taxonomy (NCBI): domain Eukaryota; kingdom Metazoa; phylum Chordata; class Aves; order Procellariiformes; family Procellariidae; genus Fulmarus; species Fulmarus glacialis. The sequence goes on along the minus strand of NW_009233620.1, from coordinate 2,950 downwards.
TTGGTGGTGGGATGGGGACAGAGGCTTAAGCTGGTATTTCTTTAGTATTTCCTCAAATATAAACCCAGTCCTGATTGTGGCCAATCAAGTCTTATCAGAAAGGTTATACCTAAATGAAGAAAAGCTGCAAGGAAGACAAAGTAGCCTGCACACCTTTCCTCCTTTTTGTCCCCAGTGCAAAGAAGAATACAGTCACATCCCTACTCATCCTTCTCTGAAGTCCAGCTCAGAATACCAGATAAACTCCACCATGTTTCACAGCTGGTAGAAAACGATCATAAAATCAAAAATATGTTTAGAGAATAAGATCTGTCAAGAGAAATGCTATCATCCACCCTCCAGAAAGAGTCGTCTTTCTTGTGATTGAGCATGTCTGTAATAAGAGACCAGCTGCAGAAGAGGGACACTGGTGCAGCTATTCTTAGAGATCAGCCAACAGGACCAACAGGCTTGTATGTCATTCCACATGGCTCAGGAGGAGTTTGGATACTGAGCTTATCAGTTCTGACAGAGACTCTATGATCTGTGTCAATGTGAGGAGCATGCTGCTTGTATCTGAAGGCAAAGCAAAAGGAAAATGCAATGATAGTTAACTGCTGTTCACAGCTGAGCTGAAGTCATAGACAGTAAGCTTTACCTTCAACCAGAAGAATCCAGTTATGGTAGGAAACAGCGAAGCTGGTGTCTACAGAAAGCTATTTAAATTCCAGGACACATTGCTTTCTTAGCTATGGTACTTTGTGTTTTATGGAAAAGCGGGCAATAAACTACTCAGAGACGGCGCTTAAAATACATGGTGGTTGTTATTATGGCTATCCCAAGACTAACCTTGAGAGTCCTCTGTTGCCTTGTATTAAAACGACGATGTAATCCCTAGCAGAAGCAGTTACAGAGCCTTTGGCTAAGTTAGTGAGCAGTCAGTATTTCTGGATGACTACTTGCTACCTAATAAAAATGTCAGCATACTGGATATTTATTTGCTGAGCAAATCACTATCATAAAGGGTTACTCGATCCAGTTACAAGTTAACAGTTCTAGCACAGAATGAAAACAAATATCACTGTTGACACCCAGGTGATTGTAGTTACATTGCAGCCACTCAGGTTTTATATTTGCTAGAAAAGCATTAATATTTCATCTTCCTTTGTCCTGAATCACCAGTGACAGGCAATTTGGGAAAAGGATTCACACTTAGGGGACAAAAAGTGACAACTCTTGATAGCCAACATGATCCATGAATCTTGCAAACTCCACAGTGAAAAAAACCTTCTGTCTTGCAGTAGCTGTACTTTTCAAATCAATAGGTCAACTTACTAGTAAGACGGAAAGGGAGGAGATTTATATTATATATATCTATAATATATCTATATTAAGTTGAGCAATGCTGCACTGAACAGTGGGACATCCTCCATTAAAAGCAAATTGGGGAACATTTGTGTGGGCAACCATGAGTAAGGCTATGTAGAAACTGCTAATGTTTGGCCATGCATTTCATGTAACAGTTACACAGGCTGTTGAGCAATGCTGAGACTGCTTCAAGTACTCCATTGATTATTTAAAATTCAGATTTTGTTTTTTAAATGAAGACAATTAGGGCTTTTTTCATAGATACTGACTTGTTAAACTCATCTGTGCTAACTGCTGTGAGGAGCAGTATTGTCCTCTACACTGAGTCTCCATCATTCCTCAGGCTTCATTTACAATTTTTTTGCATGCTGACTGGCTTATTCTTTATGGTCTCTTCCACTTTTGCCTTGCAGATAATTGTTCAACTTGCATTATGCACAATCCTTTCTTGGTACCTTAGTGAGTGATACTTCACACTCTCACTTGGTGCTGAGTGATACTACACTCTCTGAATCAAATATATCCTCTCCTGACTTTGCCATGCCCAAGTCCTCAAGATCAGAATACATCACGCTCCACAGCTGAGGCCTTTTACTTGCGTGGATTGTCTGCACTCAACACAGATGATTTTGCCCTCTGTTCATTCAGACTCAAATGCCTATGGATATAACCAGCTCATTGGTTAAATAACTTCCTACATCACAGCGGTACATGGGTCAAACCACTTCAAGGGATGAGAGGAGTACTTATTTGAATAATTTGGCACAGTGATGGAAATATCACAGGATTTGTTATGAATGATATCAAGTGTTTTCCAGTTGGCAACACAGTTGATAGCACAGTTGAGTTTTGTAATACTTCATAGTTCTTTTGTAAAGAGTTGTAACAGACTTAATCTGACTAAAAAACATCCAATTCAAAATGGTCTGGATCCTATAACATTTTCTCAGTAGCTGTCAGTATCTGGCCAATGCTTGGACATCTAACTCTGTATCACGAAAACACGGAAGCTTCCAGAGAGTCAGATCTGTTTTACAGCAGCAGGTTTAAGAGATGAAGAGCATTTCTTCTCTGGCTGCACAGATGATAACTCCACAAGATAAAGGAAGACCCTCAAGCAGCTATTACAGCTGTCCAGTTCAGTAGCTGAATTCTTAATCACATCACTCATCCACTTCTGATCCCAGACATGGTACTACCCTGCAATAAATGTAGTCTGCCATTTTATTTATTATAAATTCTACAGGCTTAACAGAAAATAAAAGGTTTCTTCTCAGACAGCTACATCTGCTCTGTGTTTTATCTTCATTCGCCACTCTCTTTAGAGACACAGTAAACAGAAAAGCAGTATTTACTGACAGAAGTTGAATATTACTTTGCTGATATCCATGGCCCCATGTTAATCTATCATAGTTAAAAATCTGTCCCTTTTTTGCCAATTCCACTCTTTACAGGTGAAGGCCAACCATAATAATTTCAGTGACTTTGCAGACCACAGTTTGGCTTAATGTATCTGATCATCAGTTATTAGCTTCTGCATAAACTCTTTTCTGATGCATTATATTGCACTAAAGATCATAGAATCATAGAATTGTTAAGGTTG
>NW_009233619.1:0-17538 GCF_000690835.1 Fulmarus glacialis | reverse complement strand
GGCGGGGCAGGGAAACACCCCGAGGGGATTTTTCACCCCTCTTTTATTTTAGAAATTAATAGCCCACGTGAAATTCCTCACATCGAGGAGCCTAACAGGCTGCATGGGGGTCCGTGGACCAAAAGCCCTCCAGCCTCGTTGCTTCTCCCCGCCACTACGACGAGGAGGGGGGTTCCTGGGGTAATAAAAGGAAAATGCAGAGGTTTCCTCATCTAAAAAGAAAACAATGAGGTTTCGCACTCTAAAAAGAAAACCGTCTCTACATCTATCCCTGATTTCCTAAAACCCTTCACCCATGGTGCTACCACCAAGCTCCGAGCCCCTCTTGTTTTCCAAAAAAAACCAAGACAGTTGTGTTTTTTTTTTTTTCATAAAAGACAGTTATTGAATAACAATCATAGGTTGCTCCATCCCACCACCAACACCGAGGGCGGGTGTTTGCTGGGCACTACCTGGAAGAGATGATGGCACGCGTGCTGCCGCCCTCTGTAAACACAGCAAAGCTCGCCGTAAACTTTAATTAAACAACGGGCACGTATCCCCATGATGCATCATCATCATCATCATCATCACCTTCTCCAGTTTGCACCCTGGTGGGTGTGAAACAGCCGTGCCTCCGGTTTCTTTTGAACAACCGGAGCGCGTCACCGGTTTCTTTTAGCACAGATGTTCTGCCACAGCTGGTGCCACTATTTAAGGACACGTTTCTGGATTTAAAACCAATTGCGCCAAATTTGCATTGACGCTATTTTAATTTCACCACATTACTTACAAAAAGAAATAATAAAAAAACCCCATCTTTGTACAAAATGTCACGTAATTATAAAACATTTCCGTTCTCGACTTCCATATTCTTTAGTGTCTCTTACAAGCACCATTTTCTGAAATGGTTGAAGGGAATATTGCTGAAATGTTGCAGATGGGGGTAAATCTGTACAATAGATCAATAAGCAGCCCGGTTTTAATTAAAACAGCTGACCGGTCCACTAGTCACTTATTATAGTCTCTTTTTTATGCTATTTGAAAGCCTTTAAATCTCTCTTGCTGCAGTCCTCTGGCATATATAACTTTCATTTCAACTTGGCCAAATTCAGTTGGAAAATGGAGTTAACAAGTTCTTTTTGAAAACTGATACATTTTAATGTAAATATTTTATTGTGCAATATGAATACAAGAGTAAATAACAGGACATTCTGAGCTAAGCTTTTCCCTTTTCTTAAAAAAGGAGGTATTTTTTTCTCACCAGGCCATCATGTACAAGCTCTTTATAAATCTCTGGACAGGGGCTTTCATTCGAGGCTGAATTTATACAGCATTTAAAGTGCTATATAAATTAATACACTTCGAATACTTAATATTTACATAGTGCTTGGTGAGTATTAATTTTTACAACCCCTCTGTGAGCTAACACGTTTAGAGGATGGTGAGAAAGCTGGGGGGAAAAAAAAAAAGGACTTGTTAATTTGGGTATGTGAACACTCGACTTTTGGGGCACAGCAGAGACTGAAGCAGTTGGATTCAGGTCACCGAACACCTCCTACAATCAAGTCACAAATGTCTAAGTACAGAGGCATGCAAAGCATGAGGGCCCTCATGAGAGTCTGAATTTCCACGGCCACGTGGTGCCTGTGTCAGAGGTCAGAGCAACAGTACAACCAGAATACACCTAGTCCTCTGCCTCAACATATTCAGATATAATAATTTATGGTAGGGCAGTGGCTGTTAACACAAAAGAAAGCAGCATCCCCATACAAAAAGAAAGCAGCATCCCCATACACAGGCATGACGTACCAAACAGATACTTGATTCACTTTGGAGTATTTTTACTGAGACAGCCTTGATTCCAACAGCGTTATCCTCGTTTTTCTGAAAAGCAGTTTCAATCCGGTGACTTTTGGGGAAGTCTCACAGATAAGCACGAGGTACGACCTCAGCTTCATTCTCACCTCTGGTAACGTAGCCTTCTCCTAGTGCTACGCTGCAGACACACAGCGTGTAAGAGCCCAAGTCCTGCCACGAGGCTGCAATACAGCGTATTCCGCTTCAAAAGCAAGACCACCACTGCTCAGTTCACTACCTAAAAAACAAGCAACAAATTAAAATTTCAATTCATTAAGAATAACTAATTCCCCTTTATATAGAGATCAGTCCTCCCCGGGAAAAAAATCACCAGAAAAAAAAGTTCTAAGCCACCAGATCTTGTTCCTTCCTTGGTGGTCATCAAGAGCTCTGTACGCAACTGAATTCATGTGGCTGCTGGCTGGCAGGGAGGAAGGGAGATGGAGAGAGAGTCTCCAGCAAAACACAAATGCGATTCTAGCAGTTGAAAAACACCAAACACTTTCAGCGGGGAAGGCTTTGGAGATGGTTGCTTTCAGATGAGTACGAGTCAACACAGGAACGGCAGGTTATGCTACTGCAGGTATGTTGACACTCGCAATGGTCATGGTTAATGCAGCGTGTAGATATATTCCAGATGAGAACTGGTAGTTATCTGTTGCCTGTGACAACAGAACCACTTTGAATGAACGCTGCAAGGCTGCGGCATTTCCTAGAACACCTTTCCTGTTGTTAACCCTGTTAGGTATGTGGCAGCTTTCATTTCCTTCCAAGAATCCCATTTTATATGCTTGGTACCACGGCTTTTCCCAGCACATCTGTACTAACGAAGCACTGAGAATCTCATCCTCACCTTCGGCTGCTACTGTTTATTCTCTAAGAAATGTTTCAAGTGAACATCTCTGCCCATTATCACTTGCAAGACCACAACTGTGTAAATGGAAAGAGCATATTTATGATTGCAAAAGTGTGCCCTGAAAGGGCAATGTTAAAGTCTTGATAAAAAGGGCAAACAGAAGTCGGCGAGGAACATGTCTGGTACCATTAAAGTCACTGGGAGCAGCAACTTTAGCAAACTGATGTGCTGAGATCCTGCCAGTATCTGGAGAATGAGTTCACAGAAGTGAGAAAGTCTTTGAATATTCTCACCGTTCTCTTAAACGCCACAAGTTAAAGCATAAAATTGATCTAGCCTGTGAATGGTAATGTTACACAGCTCTTTTAATTAAAAAACTTGATTGAAGATTTAAATGGTGGATCATATTATTCATACTAGCTCTACATGACAGGTATGTGCAAGTTAGAGGTTGCAGAGGTAGAGCTGAGTCAGCCTGGGTTTTAGGAGGTAGAATGTAAACTGAATTTAGAAAATGACTACAGCATGTGATGGGCTTGAGTGAAGAGAACTCCTTATTCCGGCACAATTCAGCAATATAAGAAATACTAAACAGTGCTTCTAGAAAAAAATATACCACCCAACTTGCATGAACGATATATAGTTAACAGCCACAACTCATCACGAGCCATACGGCGCTTCGGACAAGACCTCTATCTGTTAACAAGGCTGTATGAGGAGCGTAAAGCAATGCAAAACTTTCATTAGCCAACTAAAACTTGATCCAACATCCAGCTACGTAAGTGCCTTTGGGAAATAATACTTCTCCAAAACCCATGAATAACATCAGAAAGTTGCCAACCTGCTCTGGAATTGGACATCTATATTTGGCTGCAAAATTTCTTTGTGGAGGTCTAGGGTTCCTGCAGTTTTGCAACTCAGTCTCCCATCTGCAACTTTGCAGACAAGGTGTAGAAAGTCCAGCAGCAATGAGATGAAGGAAACCGCTGAAGAAACTGGGCTTAAGATATAAGGTATACACAGAGGATGAAGATGTTCCATAGAAAGAGGTTAACAGAAAAGACGCAGAGACCTTCTAGGCCTTGAAAGATAATGCAAGGCAGACAGGAGTTTAAAAAAGGAAAGGTGATTTCTATGAGAATACAATCAAGTGAAGAAAAGTGAAAGGATGGAGAATAAATAAGAACGGATGCATCGCAAGTGGAGTCGTACCTTAAAAACAGGGATAAAAGGAGTAATTGCAGGCATGAGGAAAAACAGCACAGGAATCTGTGAAAAGGAAGTGACACAGTAAATAGTGGTGGACAACAAGCCTTTCTGTTTCTACCCAAAGACATCTTTAAAAGGGCTTGGCAGGGAAGGGAGGAAAAGTCTACCCTTTATGATAGCAATGAATCCTTAACTCTTGATTCCCATTTTCCTACCGCTCTGGTCTGTTTCTGAATCTGGCTTTCACTTCATGCAGGTATTCTGAGATTTTTCTGGGGGGAGATTTAAACAGCAGTTTGTGCTATGTTAATCTCACACAGCACGATCCTGGTCTACAGGATGTAACACACTGTTAAGGAACCTATCGTAACATTAATACTCCCTCTACCATAACTGCAAACTTCAAAATAACCCCTTCTTTTAGGTTTAGAAACATTACTGCTTTGCTGAAGCAAAGAAGATGGCAAAGCAAACCAACTGAAGATGGCAATGCATTGGAAAATGGAAACCACATCAATCGAGGATGCTTAAGGCTAGCACAAGAGCTCAAGGAAGCCGCTGCTCCTTCAGTACTCTGCAGATGAATCTTAGCATCCGGAAGGTGTCCTAAGTCTACCATCTCCTCTCATTTTCTAGATGGAGAGCAAAACCAGTGATCACGGTGAATTTAACTGGACAATTTGTCTGAAGAGGAAGACTACCCAAGACAAATGCAGTGTCTGAAAGATACAAGCAATTCTTTTTAGAACAGATTTGCACATCTGTAGGATTCACTGTCCAGGAAAGGAAATTACCTCTAATATATAATTCAATAGAGTAATGAGCCCACACTCAGATTTAGGATCCCAAATGCAAAAATAGAAGACAGCCTAACCACCTTTTTAGCTAACCATCAGTTTTCAGAATATACAAACTGGGTATTTATGCTGCTCATTTTCTCTCTCCAGATGGATGCGAGGTTTTGGGCGCTGGCAGGAACTCAAGGCAGAATAATGCCTGACGCTTCTTCAAAGAGCTGTAGCAAACACTTAACCTGACACATGGAACTCAAAAGGCAGGGGGTTTAGGGTGTCTTGACAAATAAAGGCATAGTCAAGACACTGCAGGGAGAGAGGAAGGAGAGGCTGCAGAAAATATTGAGTAAACTCTCACCCTCTTGCATCGTAATATCTTCCTACAATGGGCTGAAGGCGTCCTGTCATCTTTATCTCTTCTAGTCCACCTGTGAAGACAGAAGTGTCATTTAGTCTCTGAAGTTGGCAGGATCAGTCGTTCATGTATCAAGGCAACCAAACCATTCCAACTTAAATAAGCTGAGCAGTGCAATTTGGGGTAGAGAAGCCATATAAGAGCTTAAAGAGAAAAAAAACCACAATTAAAAGAAATCCACCATCAACTGAGCATATTTTCCACAGATATTGGCTCATTATGATGCTGAAATTTCTCCTGTTGTCCTTGGACAATGTTTCTGTCCTCTTCCCTTGTCTGCTTGCCGGTCTCACTCAGACAGTCTCATTTCAACAGTGTGAAAGGTTGTTCATTTTATAGAGGTCTTTCATGAAAGATGAAAATTCAAATATGTTATAATTAGCTGCAGTTCCACATACGTCAGTATTATTGCAGCTTTTATATTAGCTCTGAATTTGTCCCACGAATGTGTGTGTCAAATATTAGAGTAGAATGATTAATGATATCACGCATAACGGAAGGATTAAGCATTGATGCAGGAGAGTTGCTCGAGAGGAACAATTTTAACTTCTTTCCACTCAATTTATTTTTTTCCTGTACTGTAAAAGAAACCTGAAATAGAAAATAAAAATGGCTTGTACTACTGGCAAGCAAAAGAAGAGATCTGATTCATGATTGAATTCTTCATTCAGTATTCATTGGCGGATTAAAAGCCAAATCATCTTAACGAACGGCACGACAATGAACAACATCAAATATAAAAACCTCAGGACTTGTTCTGCTGAATAAACGTAGAATCATTTCCAGCAGCTTTGAAGATAAGTGCAATTCAACAACAAAAAATCTACCCCTCCCTCCGCAATCAGGCCTGATTCAGTGCCTGTTACATCAGGCATCATGGAATAACCTGTGCTAACAAGCTCTTTTATGGCACACTGAAGATGCCTTTTATTCCCACCCCCCCATCACTTGTTTGTGCGGTTACTCAGTTTGCAAGCAACAGGGTGTGTTAGGAAGTAACTTATGACACAGCAACAGACAATAAGGAATCTTAAAATGTCTAGGAGACATGTCATGTCTGATACAGCAAAGCTTTATTACTAGGAACTGTTGTTTTCCATCAGCTGCATGACACTTTTAAGTGCTTATTTTTCTGGTGCACTTAAAAGCAAAACACAAAAATCCCCTCCTTACTCACTTTAATTTGATATCAGCATAGACAGCTGCAGTTTGCACCATACTATTTAAACAAACATTAAGGTACATTTCCTGTTACAATCATCATTGGAAGCCTCATGGCTCCCAACCACCCAGTCATTCATTCTTATGTCAACACAGGAATATTTATTTTAGTTTCTTGAAATGCACACCCTGGAGACAAGGGAGTTGTGCACCAGGTACCGGCAGCTTTGCCCGCCAGTGCCTGTCACCAGACCGCACTTTGGGAAGGAGCTGATTAGCTGATTAGCAGCCTAGTCTTCAACAGACTTAGGGGGAAATCAGTGGGATTTTGGAATTCCCAGGCACAGGAATTCACATTTGCAGACCTCGCTCTACAACTTCTTTTTTAAATGGCCCAAATACAGACAGTGCTCTCTAGTACTATTTACTTATAAACTCATTTAAGAGACTGGCTTCATATTCTGCACAGGGTTTTTTATAACCTTTGAAACATACAGTTCTTTGGAGGGCCACAAGAAAATGAGAAGTAGCAGTAACTTTCGCAGCTTTCAAGCTCCTAAGGCAGCAAGCAGTCAGAACACAGGTTCTCTTGGCGATAAGAAATAAATACATGTATTTGAAGTCTGTTTCAGTTGAATAAAGGCATACCGCAAGACACAGCTGAAAGGAACTAGGACAGCTGAGTAGAAGATGAATCCCAACGTCTCCAAGGGAAGGAGTGGACCGCCTACAACTTCCACCCGCAAACCCGTGGCCCGAAGGGGAGAACAGCCCCCTCGATTCCTCTCCTGAATCACATTTTCTCAGAAGATGAATCAGCCCCCGAGAGATCTTTGTTTTAACAAAAGCCATGTTGCTTCTCCTGTAACTTTCCGATTGTCTTTTCCCATGTCTTGCAAAGGGCTGAATTAAAAGTTGCTCTTTTTATTTTACAACTTCTTTACTATGATTTTCCCTCATGCACGGAGAGAGTAGCCTGTGCTCTAGATGTCCTGGTTTGCCAAAGGTTGAAGGTCCTTTCCCGCCCCTCCCCAACAATAAAGGCATTTTCCCCCACGATAATGAAAACACCAGTCGGCAGGACAGCTTCGCACCGATACCAGTGTATTCTGCATTTTATGAAGCCAATTACAAGGCTTCTTCCAAGTCTATGTTTTCCTGCCTTGTCTCAGTCATTTGGTTGACTCCCTAAGGTCTCTACTGAGATGGAACTCATTGGCTAAGTTATATAAAAGAGTCTTAAGTAGAGCACTCTATTGAGGTTTGAGTTTTCCCTTTAAAATGCAAATGGCTGGTATTTAATTCCCTTTTGGGATTTAAGAGCTGAATTTAAAGTGGGAAATGATGATACAAAAATATACTTCAGAAAGCATTGCAGTATGAGTAATGAAACATTCGCCACATGAATACAGATTCTTCTGGTCAGCCAGACATCTTCATTTATCTGCATTTTAATAGTTTCCCTCAGAACTGCTTTTGGCTAAATTTTTCCTCCACATATTACCTGGTGCAGTCTCAGTGGACTACAGTGAGGGCAAAATTTGACCACGTTTTCTATTTTTTAAAATGTCATATATTAGCACATTTAAATATATCAATATTCTATCAGGTATTATAAATATCTCCCTCTTTTCTGTTAAAAAGTCTAACAAGACCTTTTCTATACTTTCTGAAAATATAGCTGGACGACAGACCGGTTTGCCAGCTCCTTTGTTGACTGGAAAGCCTAAAAAGCTATCCAAAAAAGCATCTACTTAGCAAAGATGTTAAACCAATATTTACTTACCAATTTCAAAAGAAACATCTTCCATCTCACTTTTTCATAATTACCAGTTTACTTCTAAGGGGGAAAAAATAAGCATATATAATTGTCCTTGGATCAATTTATGCTTAAACACTTATATGTACATGTGCACACACAGACACACCCTGACAACCTTACGCGGACCTGGGAGATGCAGAGTGCTCTAACCTGCATTTAAAATTCAGAGCGCTCCGCTCCTTCCATGATCAGGCCTTAAGTAACTCAACTGGATTCCTTGTACTTGTTCTGTCTTCTGGAAAATATACCTTTACATAACCCTTCAAAAGAATTCATTTCTACGCACATGGACACCGACACAAACACATACACCAGTTTTAATAAACTTTACACCGGCAAAGGATGGAACTGTGTCATCGTGATATGAAACCCACAGATCGCATGTCTAAAAGGTAACAGCAAAGCTTCCAGCCTAAGTTTATAAGGGCCTAACCCTGTGATCTAGTTGAAGAACTAGAAATTAATTGTATTTGGATACACTAGCTTTAGCGCATGGGTGCAGAGCCGGAGCACATGCAGGGGGTGAAATAGGAGCAGACGCTGACCCAGGTCCCCCCTGGCCAACGCTACCTGCTGATCCAGCATCGACTGCAGCAGCCCAGCATGGGTATGCGGGTAGATCCCTTGGCAGGGTCAGCAATTAAATACCTACACCACCTCAAAACCTGAAAAACAATGAATTACACAAGTCTTATTTCAAGTTTTTCCCCTGCCTATACAAGAAGAGATAGAATATATCAAATATTCAAACTTTTCCTTTTTGCCCTTCTTTTGTTTCCATGTTTTTCTGCAAATTGCGTAGTGTCCAAGTTCTCTGGGCTCTGTTCTGTCTTTTTTGTTACAGACTGACTTCAATCAAACCCTAGATCTAAAAGTCCCCAACCAACCAACAAAGAATGTATTTCAGTACATTAAATTTGAGAAGTCACAATAAGGGCTGTGGTATAATACTGTGATATCACTCACAAAGGACTATTACTTCATTGTGAATGAAAACAGCATCTGGCACAGGGCAGGAAATAATTTATCAAAAAAGCATCCAAGAAGTACAGCAACGACAAATAAGAATCAAACGAGTTTACGGCTACGTAAGTTGTTCTCTTCATTAAAGGTTCTTGCATTGTGAAAATGTTTCTTTAAAGTAAGGGAAGGAAAAATACCGCACACGTTAAGTCTTTTTTCTGCCTTCGACTCAAATGCTTGCCAATAGCTTTTCAACAATTGCATGATTCACTATTGAGTATTTAATCGTGAAAAAAGCCTGCATTCTGTACAGTAGAGGGCTCTTTCATTCATTTTTATTTTGTATTTATGTTATCAGTCAACATGTCAGCTGCTAAAGAAAACCTGGTGAAAGACGATGAAAGGAGATAAACCCCCAGCAGGTGTTACAGAAATACTGAATTGTCTTTTAGTCTTAATTACACCTTTAATGTGTTTTTGCTGTGTTGCAGTTGCTCTATATTAAATGAAGTAGTATTTTGTAAAATATTTTTTCTACAGTTTCTGCAACCACTATAAGAGAAAGTGAACGGGTCAAAAAAAACCTAGTTAAGGGCCAAACTTGGGAAGAAAAAAAATGAAAACAGTCATCACCAGCAGGTTTCCTAGAAGTTCTGCAGGGAATTAGTGAGGAGAGGGCAGAGAAGGCGAGCCAGGCTCTGGAATTCATTACAAAGATTAACACAGAAGGAGAAGTCTCATTACAACCTTTTGCATTTGAGGAGGACCACAAAGATGTGAAGTGGCTCATTCAACTTATTAGGGTATTCCTGAATGAAACAGAACTCACTCGGGAGACGAATTCAGCCTTATCAGACTGATCTGAGAAGTTTAAAATGACCTTGTCATCTTAGGTGTATTCCTCTCCTTTGCCTTCCTAACTACACTTCAGCAACTAAAATAGTAACTTTCAAGACAATCTTACCACAGTGGCAAAAAAGACATTTCAGTGTAAAAATTGGCTACTGATTGGATGGGCCTGCAGCTGCCAAGTCTCCTGATCACAATGACTCCAAATTTGCTTTAAGAAATGCCCTTGCTATTACTGCGGTCCTCTATTATTTAGGCAAATTCACCAAGCCACAAATTTCAGAGCATTTTGAAAGTCAGGGGTCACATTCTGGGATCCTTTGATAAAACGTACAGCCCAGATCCTACCTGAGCTCCCACTGTAGTGTATTAGCTTTAAAGACAGTCTTCCCCAGCAAGCGGATTTTAGAGCACTGGGAAATACTAATTCTACTCTTGACAGCAAAACTCTTGAAACAAATCTGCAGAAGAGTCCCTGCAAAATTAAGGCAGAGCAAACCTAACGTGACACAGGACACACGAGCACTCTCAGCTGGAACTGCAGCAAATATTTTATTGTGAACTGCAGCCTCATGCTCAGGCAAGCAAATCCCAAATTTTTCCACTGTATGCGGGCTGAGGTTACAAGAGTTCAAAGCAACAGTTGAACAATTCTGTAATAACAGAGAAATGTTAAGTACTGTCATAACTGTGTTTGAAAGAATGCTCTCACCTTACCATGTAAATCCGCTGCTTTGAAGAAAACGCCTCTGTTTCAGGTCGAGCTGGCCAGGTGCCTGGGCACACCTGGAATACATAACATTTGGGTGCACGTGAATAACATCACACGAGCTTTGACAAGGAGTAGTATTTCCTGCAAGAAAAAAAGAAAAAAAAAAAAGAGACTGGCTCAAAATAATTGGGTTATGTTCTGTTCACTAAAAGATTCTGGGGAAGCAGATTGACACGTTAGTTCTTCGTAGCCTACAGTATCTGCATCCTTCCTCCGGTGTCATTTGTCTGAAGCACAGTGCAGGATCTGCCAGAATTCCCTGCTCTGGGCAGCTGTGTGCTTTTCCTCTGTGCAGCAAATTTTCATGTTTTTCCTGTCTGGCTAGCAGCAGGAGTTTTTCATTTGTAGCCATCTGCACCAGGGCAGAGGCTGTGGCTTCAATCTTAACGGCTGTCTCAGATGATGCTGTTCTCTTTTTGTCAGCTTTAGAGATAAGGAAGCATTGAAGTCACTGACAGATCTTGGCACTTGCTATATATTTACTCCGTTTGATACCTACTGGTCTCCTAAGACACTTGCTTTCAAAGGCATTCAGGAGACAGTCTATAGTGTGAGTGGAATATACTCACCTTTCAAACTCAGTTTAGTTTCGAAACATCCCCTCCTTGAAACTAATCAGTCACCGAGGTAAATATTTCTCTTCTACTGAGACAACTATCCTCTTGAAGGACACATCCAACTGCAAAGAACTGCTCTGCAAAAATATTTTGAATGCAATCCAAAATGATATCTAAATCAATACAGCCCCACACTGCTGCAGGGTCAGGTACTCAAACAGGACACTGCAGTCTCCTATGCCAGAGACATTGATAGCAATGCAACTCCGCTAACACGGCAAAGGTTTTTTTTCCTCAATCATAAAATCCCAGAACTCTCTGGGAAAATTTCAGCTGCATTTTTCTTTTCAAAGGTCTAACTTTCTAACTGTTGTGATAGAAGATTGGGGAAAAACTTGAAAATATGGTAAGTAATGACTCAAACCTCATGAGGGAAAAAACCAAAATCTAACCTCCTCCAAAATTGTAAGTTGTTTTTTTGAACCAGACCCACAAGCTTTTAATAAAAAGGGTAACAATGCAAACATTACATTGCAAAACTTAGGAAGAAAAACCCCAACACCCTACTTTGCTTAAAACCAGGACTGCTACAGGGACAAAGCTTTACCTACAGCACCTAAGCAGCAATATAGTACCCTGAGGCCACTAATAAATCTTCCTGATCCTGAGCAGCTTCACCTGGGGCCTCCACCCACAAGCCCAGGAGCTCTATTTAAGCCAAGCCCTGGGAACTCATTTTATGTCTGAATCATCCTAGGAGAGTGTTGGGGTCTGGTCACCTGGTTGTAAACCTCTAGCCTCACTTCTCCAGCTTGATCTTGAGTCTGCCTCATGGATATGGGCTTGGTAAGTGATTACTGGATTTTGTCTAATCCCAATTGTCCTTATTAAGCTGCATCGTGACCTGCAGATTTAATTCCTGCCTGGATCTCAGACCTGTCTCATCCTCTTCAACTTGCCTGATGATATGGATTCTTAAATGACCCTGACTACCCTCTCCAGATATACCTTGTTCAGGTGCTGAACAATGAGACTGCAGCTGGTGAGAACTTTAACAAATTTGGTGATCTGGACTTCTGGGTTAGAGCTAGAAACTTCCCAGGAGAAGATTTTTTTTTTTATCCTTAGAAATCCACAAGGTTTTCTAGAACTGCTTTGGAAAATGTATCATACAAGATGAAAGCTTCTTTTTAAATGCCCTGTTGCCCCACTCCAGCAGATGGGCTAGTAAGACAGATGAGGGAATGAGGAACATGTTATACAGGAGAAGATGAAAGAAATGTGGCTTGCTTAGTCTAACAAAATGAACTTCAGGAGAAACTATGACTGCTGTCTATAAATACATCAGGACAGTAAACACTGGGGGAAGAAAAAAGTCCCCTATTTACACTACATGAAAAATGTTGGCACAAGAACAAATAAGTAGAAATGGGCCTTGGAGGAAAAAACCTTCTCTTCAGGGACACTTTTAGTCTCTTGTTCAAGGCTGCAAGAACAAAAGTCTCAGTTTTTCCTAAGAGAAAGCCTGCTCAGGTTATATACTGTGGCATCTGCGATGGAGAGGACTCAGTGGCTTGCAAACTCCCCTGCCTGCTCCTACATCTTTCTTAATTTCTAAATTCTGGGGAAGGAGGAAGACTTGCCATCTGACAGATAAAAATCTCTTTGTCTTTATACATATTGAAAAATAATACTGAGTTTTCCCAGCTAGGGGTTTTACTTTTGGCTGTTGTATAAAAGGCCCAGATAAAGAGAGTGTATGGTTGGCGCATATACTAAATTAGATTATAAAATATGATTTCTTTTAAAAAATGTGGCTGCTGTTTAAACATCTACCGTAAGTTATCACTGAACTTTTTTTCGTGTTGCCTCTCTTCTTTATCTACTAAGTATATATTTACCAAGTATATCCAGAAGCAGGAGGAATATCTCTGAAGATCCCTTCTTTCCCAACAGAGGCTGGGTAAGACTGACTCTATCATCTCATCATCACTTTTTTTTGAAAGCAACTATCAAAAGGATGTGTATTAACAAGTTCTTTCCCAGGCCTGGAGACAGGGAAACTTTCTAAAAAACTTAAAAATCCTTTAAATCCTGTAAATTTTTATGATGATTTTTTTAAAGACTTCATTATAATGCCTAGATACAGTACTAATCTTAATAGAGACTATTCAACCTTTATTTCTATTCAACTTTTTAGCAAACTCAGAAATATAAAAAAAGCATTCTTAATAGTTTTCTGAGTCATCCCAGCTTGCTTAATGGAGAGGAAACCCAAACAGCCTCTGTGTTTACTTTGCAGTTGATGCACAAATTATCTCCCACTAATGACAATGCTTCTCCATAACCAGAACTGGATACTGGTGACACCTGAACTTGAGTGAAAAATCAGCCAACAAAGTTGGGTACTTTTAGTTAAGTGTTGTAAACCTAATCATGGTTGAACATCTTTCCCAGAGAAGAAATGCACGTACTAAATAAACAGTAATCCCAGATGAAGACGTAGTTGACCTGGATTTGAAGTTGAACTACATCTGTCCGGTGCAGATTTCTGGGAAACGCTCCAATAATTAAGAAGTCTTGCAATGCAAAGAACAACTCTGCTGCACTGGTGTTCCTGTACTTGCCATAGCCCGGTGAGCTTGGACACTTACCAGTACCACAACTACCCGGCTGCCTTGCTTAAGGGCCAGGACTCCACAGGAGCAGCTCTGCACAAGAAGAATGAAAAGTATTTTTCTCACCCTTGGAGAAGCTTGCAAACAGGCAGTTTACATCAAAACCTGTGAAACACTAAACTCTCTTAGTTGATTTCTATCTTCCCCTCAATCCAAAGATCTCAAGACACCATCAGAAGCAGCAGCAGCCTTAATAAACACTGTTATGATGGAGTTGGGGAGATATTAGTGTGTGAGTGGCAAAGTGTTTTCCCTGCAGGCATTTTTTTTGCAGCCAGAACTCACTTTTCCCATCCCTACACCACAGCATGGCTTTGCTAAATAGGTTTTCATGGTGAGCTGAAAAGCTCCCTTCTCCTAAGGCTTGATGCACCTTTTACCAAATGCACAGTAAAAATTACGGGGGACTATGTGAATTGTTTCCCCACTTAGTACTGTGCCCATTGCCTATATTTCTTATTAAATATTGGGGGACAAATGCCATTTGGGTGGGTACAGATCAGGCAAAAGGGTAGCCAATAGTGAATGTATGTGATGAAATGCTTTCTCTAATGGTATGTTTTTCATTGAGTTTTAAGTAAAATCACTTCTAAAATTTTGAGATCATTAGGTAGGTGCTATTAAAACAGACTAACCCCCTTTTAGTCAAATCTTTCCTTGTGGTATAAGGGGATTAATTCAGCTTCTCTTAAAAAAAAAAGTTCAACTTTTTTGGGGGAAAGGACCCTGAGAACCAAAATAGCATAACTTGTATTTGTATTTAAAAAAAAAAGTTCAACTTTTTTGGGGGGGAAAGGACCCTGAGAACCAAAATAGGATAACTTGTATTTGTACATGTTTTACATGAGGCCATCTGAACTAAATTTATTCCAGCTTGCTCTAAATCAGTAAACTTGTATCACTACCTTCACCATGCTTTGTATTCTCTGTGCAGGATGTAAAGTAATTACATTTCAGTTGCATTATAATTTAGCAGGTTCTAACAGAAACATGGAGAGACCTGAAGTTTTTCCATCTTCTAGATTGGTGTTTTAAATCACAGCCAGCGGCTGACTTGCACAAGGGAAGTTAGATGGGTACCACGACGCATAGCCCAATTCTGTGCACAGTTTAATTTGGAAATCTAGGTGTGAGTACCTACTTATCATGCACAGATGTAGTCCGGGAGGTCAACAGGGCCAGCGAGGCATCGTCTGCTTCTGTAACTCAAATGAGTTTACAACACTTGAGCATTTTTCTTGCTCGTGTTTTAATCTACACGCGTCTCAAAATGGGACAATGTCATGGAGAAAAATCAAATAACCCCAACAAAGGCAGAAACAAAGAGGTATAGACAGGGAGAGGACAGAAAAGCTTTCTAGGAGGTCTGAAAGACAGAGGGTTGGTGAGCAGCTTTAGGGGGCTGTGGTCCAAGCACGGGAGGTTTGTTTTTAAGGCAAAGGCTTGTGGCAGTGGTTTTACTAAGTGAAGGGAATGGATGAAGAGGGTCAATGAAAGAGGTCAAAAGGATATTTGCAAGTAAATGAAATGGGGTGAGGCTGCAGTATGCTTTTCCACCTGGAGCTTGAAATAAGGGAGAAGACAGCCCTCGGCAGGAGATGTCAGTACACACACTTCGGTGTGGGAGACGGTGCCGCGGTCTGGAAAAATGAGCCTGGTAGTGGCCACGGGGAAGAGACAAAACAGGCAAGACAGGACACATGCAGCAGAGGCAGTGCTGAACCAGCAGTATACAAATGAGGTGATGCAGAGATGGAGATACAGATCTGATGACCCAGGAGATGAGGGGAAAAGGAGAATTCAACAAAGGGTTACAGCAAGTATAGGTGAATGGGGAAATTATTTGAGGTAGCTTATTTGAACTATGGAGATTAGAAATAAATAAATAACTTAACGTGAAGGCTTCTCTCTCTCTCTCTCTCTCTGACAGCATGAGGCTATTGGAAAAACAAAGCCTGTGCTGGAGCATCAGAAACAACACATTAAATGTGAGAAATACAATAGGCATTACATCAGATTCCAGATACTGCAGATGATGAATCACACCAGCATGCTGCTTCTGCATCTGGCAGCTTGTTGCATCCACTGTACACTTGCACCAAATCAGTCTTTCCAAGCCAAGAGGGGGGAAAAAAAACTAACCTGTGGAATAACTTTCAGAATGTGACCCATGTACTGGGAAAGGACAGCCCTGAGGTCCTGTGCTGTTTTGTGCCCAATTGTAGAAATACATGTTTGTATCAGAGTCAGTAAGTCATCAAAATGTTAGGGAGACTCTCAGAAATCCTAAATAAAAATACAGTACTTTGAAAATGCTTTGATTATTTGTTTTTAAATGAATACAAAATGCTGTTAAGACATATGGGAAATAAAGCAGTTTTGTTTGGTCTTATGTATTTTCTAGTGCTATTTGTTATCCCAACATTTTGGCATGGTATAATGAAATCAAAATTGTTTCTGCAGAATAGAGGAATAAATCAACTCCATAACTTTCATAATTCAAGTTAAGAGAACTGAGCAGAGGTGTCGAGCAGTATTGTGGAGGGGGAAAAAAAAAAGCCCACCAAATTTCTAATGGGGTAACTAATTCTGCTCGCTTCAGTTTTAAAATTCTTTTTTATCTAACAATTTAAGGTTAAGTTACTAAGCACAAGTTAGAAAATTCGCATCTCTCTTTATCTTGATTGCTCATGGAAGAGACAGGTCAGTACAACAGGGGATGATTGCAATATATACCTGCGCCTATTAATTTATAAGACTAGATCAGGCTTTAAAAACACAGACCTAATGGGGAAGTAAGCTTAATTGCACCAAGATCTGACTCTCCCACTATTTCCTAAGGCAGAGAATGAGCAGAACCAGTTTTTGTAAAAGCCGTGATTCATCTTTCACCAAAATTTACCCTTCCTCTGGGTTTTGGGTCAATTGGCCACAATAGCCCCTTGCAGGATCCGTAGCTGCCCACGCTTCAATGAAACAGTGTTTATTATCTACATGCAGTTCATTAAGCCATTTGGAATAAACTTAAAAGGTACTAAACACAGAGTTCGTTTTATTTAAGAAATATCTACTGAACTACTACATCAATAGCTTTCTGAGCATATGCTAATCACAAATAAGGAATAAGAAAAGCAGTATTTTTCCATGCCACCATAATACAAACACCTCTTTAAGATGACCAGTGACAAAAGTATGGCAATAACCCCACTGGAATGACCAATTAATTAAATTTCTGAACAATAGTAATTATTATCCTTCTCTGAGCTGACATTTAGGACTTGGACACGTATACCATGAAAAAAAAAGAAATGCCAATGCCAGTCTGGGTCCCTTTAGGCAGAAGGAGCCCTTTTGGGGGCACTTCCTCGTGGGCTGACCCTCGACAGACATTAATAGCTCTTGCTTAGCTTTTAATTTATTAGTAAAATTACAGCGAAGCCCGCTGGACTGTTATTTTTGACACAATTTCAGATAATTACACTCCAAGGGGCTGCGGGGGCTGCGGAGCGTCGCGGCTGGGAGCCAGGCACAGAAGCCCACGAGGGATTTCGGGCTCACCTCCTTATCTAGCGGGGAGAGGGAGATGGACCCGGCCCTCCGTGCCGTGTAAAAGTGGGGAGGGG
>NW_009233618.1:53160-72018 GCF_000690835.1 Fulmarus glacialis | reverse complement strand
TGCGCGGCGTCCCATCGGGGCAGCCTGAATAAATCACAAAGGACTTTCTCAAGCAAAACTCCTGCCCTCAACGTTTCTGTAAGGCTATGGGGGGGGTTCCCCCCCGCCGCGGGAAGCCGCTGTGGCACACTGCAGGGATGCAGGTCTGGGCCGAGGGGTGCAAGGCTGATGCTGGGATTCACACAGGGCTTAATCCAGAGCATCACTGGGGGCTCGGCCGGCTCTGCTCCCTCTTACTTGTTTTACTTAGGAGGCAAATCATTCCCTTTATCTGAGATCTGCTTTCCTTCTCGTATGAGAGAAGATAACAGAAAGCAAATCAGATGCTAGATGTAGAGAAAAACAATTTGTTCAGAGTTATCGTTATTGAATGCCTCTGTATTACATGATTTTCTTTCTGAAACATCCCTCAAGTACAATACAAAGATGGTAAATGGTGATATTACACTGCCATGTTTCTCCAGTATATTTCTTGGTGATTTTTGCCAGCTAGCTTTGGAATCATTTGTTTAGAAAAGAAGTTTAAGCAGCCTTGTTGACAATGAGTTTTACTGGTTTTTTTCTTAAAATACGTATTTGATGCTGTGTTTTTTCACTTGTTCCCACCTCCCAGAGTACAATTTTTATTATTAATAATAACAATATTGCCATTTTGGCCTGCTTTCATGTTAGGTGGGGAATTGTCCTCCCCCATGACAACTAAAATGAGAAAAAAAGAAACACATCTTCAGTACATCTTTCCTTATAAACGGGTTTTTTTTAAAGAGTAGCATGCATTCAGCAATAATTTTTGCACCAGCTGCTTTTCAGTGACAGCACTGGAAGAAAAAAATGTTCCAACCCCAGGAGCCCACAGGAGGGCACTGGGATGTAGCAGGGAAGGGAGCGAAACTAAGGGTGAAACCATCAGCACGGCTCAGCCCAGGGAAATTGCTGAATCTGCATGCCAGAGACCAGGAGGGAAGGTTTAGTCTTCTTAAATCAGCACCTACAGATGCCTCTGAAGTGATACAGCTAAGGGCTGATGCTCACAATTCGAGGTCTCAACATAGATGTTATTGCCTATAGCATTCCTGTCCAGCCTTGCTAGAGTTAATATTTGATGAAATACTCAGGCTGACTCCGCCCAGATTTCACCTACCAAGTAAAGCCTTTTAAATTGGTACTGAGGTAACCCGTAATGGTCCCAGTAGAGTTCAGCGCTCTCTGGCATAGGTCTTGAAAAAATGTGTTAGTAAGATGGGTTTGTAGCCTTGAGGTTGCTGTTACAGGTGGCACGGTGTTTTGCAGCGTGTATGCCGTCCCGTGCTCTGCTCTCCTCAGCTGTCTCTCCACAGCAATGCTTCCGCATCCTTGCTAAGGGCTAGCAACCGCAGGGAAACGCTGGCTCTGCTGACAGCCAAGAACAGAAGTCCCCCTTTCAGGAACTTTTGACCAAAGTGCCTGGCTATGAAGTGCCCTCCGGGAAGAATTAGGTGCTGAGGACAAGCATGGGATATGTGCACTTTCCTTGCCCTTGCTAATGCTGCTGTCCCCAACATCCTTGCACCCAGCTGCTTTTTTTTGTTTTTTCTCTTACCCTGGAAAACAGACTGCATGGAAGAAGAGCGCCTTCTTTTTCGGCTCCAGCCCAGACTTCTAATGTGGCTTCCTCCCTTTCCACTGCACTGAAATGTCTTGCACAGAAGTCTATAATTCTTTCTTTTTAGCTTAATCTAGCCTAAACTGCACCACTAGCCTCACCTTCTTTGGCCAGGTAGTTACTTAGGATGATATATTTGATTATACACTTACCGCGAAATCTTGGCTTCCCCTGCTTTCCTCAACTGCCCTCTCTTTTTCTGCCCACTTTTTCCCTTCTGCAGGATCTTTGATGGCTTCTTTTCATCTCCCCTCAGCTGCTTGTGGGATATTGGGATGCTCTCCCCTTTGTACCCTTCTTTGCCCCTCCGAGCTGTCCCCATCCACAAACATGTCTTCTGTTCATGCAGATGACTTTCAAATCCCTGTGACTTTGCTTTGCCTCCATCTATCAGGATGGGAATCTTGTCCTGCAATGTTTCCTTGGGAATGATCAGTTGCCAGTAGGAGCTCAGCGTGGTTAAAAGAAATGTTAATGTTTTCTCTGCACCAAGGTGGCAGCACTTTTCTTGATTGCTTATCACTCAAGCCTGCTTTCTACTTATTCCTCTCTCTGCATCCTCAGGTCTATCTGTCTTGCAGGGAGGTTCTGTATAAAGTATGTGGGACATAGCTTTTCCTACCCCTTTTATAGCTAAGGTTTCTTTCCCAGATGCCCACTATCTCATATCATGCCTGCTACAGCATTCTTTGCTCTCAAAGAATGCAGTGTTGCTCCTCCAATCTGTGCAGAGGGCTGCTGCCGAGGTCCTTTTCCTTGCAATTGGCTCACACCAGCACTCTTTATGCACTTTTTCCAACTGCCCCCTCCTTGAGAGCATCTCACACAGGCAGCTCTCTCCCTTCCCAAGTTCCTTCTCATCCCTCGTTTACCAGACGCAGGCTGGTTCCTTGCTCCTACTGGCCCACCATGCAACCTCACTCTCTCACTTGCTGCGTTTTCAGATGCCATTACGCTTTTGGCTGTGTTACTCTTCAAACCTGGCAGGAGATTCCTGTAAATACATGTCTGCGTAGTCTCTCCTTCAAATACTTCCTTCTTTGTGAGCACTCATCCTAGGTGTTATGCAGTTCAGTCATCCCTTCCAGCTTTTGATGTCTGTGTCAGTTTTTGATGACTGTGTCATGATGGGATGCTGGGAGCGAGTAGGGGATTTATGAAGTTCAATAACAAACTGAAGGAGTTGTCTAATTTAGGATGAATAAGCTATTTTCAAAGGCACAGTGGGAGCACTTCACATTTTGTGTCCTGCATCTTCATTTGCAGTACAGGCTGCACATCAGCAAGGCTGCGCGATGAAGGAGAAAACTTGACAATGCTTCATTTCCATTTTTACACATGCAAGAAACCAGCACATAGTGTCAGGGGACTTTTACACTGTGAGTTATATTCAGTTCCCTCCCCAGCCCCTCTGCCCTCCAGTCATGCAGGTACGAGCCCAGATCACTGCTCACAAAAAAAAAAAAAAAAAAAAAGGGTAATTAACTGTCTGTAAAGCTCTGCTATAAATCAGATCCCTGGAATGGCCTGGGTTAGAAAATTGCCCTTTTGTGAACACTTATTGTTAACTTTGGCGACTGAAACAGAGTGGCGAACTGAGACACGGAGTGTGATATGAGCAGGTAGGGGTGACAGCAATAAAAATGAAGAATTTGCTTGAAAAGGTTATAGGCAGGATGCTTGCCACCGCTTTGTTCCCTCTGGGAGATGAACAGTTTGCAGAAGGAGAATATTTGGTAAATCAGCGGATGTTGCACTCCACAAGCTCAGCAAGGAGTAATCCCTGGTTCACTGGCTCCTAGCCCCAGTAATCCAGTTATCAGGAAACAGCGGAGCCCTGAGCGCAGGGACTTCTCTCCTGACATTGACTGTGGAAGGGAGTTTATCCATCTCCTCTGAGGAGATATGCAAGAGGCCCCTACAAATGAAAGTCATACTGTGGCAAGATAACAAACGTGACACCCTTGGGGAAGAGCCATGCTCTCCGGGAGATGATCCCTGTCGCACCCCCATTCCCTGGGTGCGGGAGGTCCCTGGTGTGGAGGATGCTGCATGGGCTGCCCGCCCTGGTGCAGCCGACAGGTCCCTGCCCTCCGAGGCGATGGCTGTGCCAGCCTCGGCCAGCCTCAGGGTCTGCAGGTGGCCACAGCAGCGTCCTCTGACTCCCATCCCCAGAGCATCTCCCATAGGATCTCACAGGGGCTCGGAACCCCCCTGTTGCACTAGATTTTCAAAAGAAGTCCATTTAGGTATGTTGAATAAATGATCGGTGTCTTTCAAAAGACCTCGGTACACTGGCTGTTTGGGCTCTTTGAAAATCTGCCTATAGCTGTCACTGTGGCAGCTGCAGCTCTCCAAGCGCCTTTGAAAAATGGGTCCTCATGCACTTTTCTCAATGCAGATTGCATTTGTTTGAAACTCTGGCTCCATTTCTAGGTGGTGAGCTCATGAACAAAGTAGGAGCCTAAATTTCATTACCTTTCAAATAGGTTTAACTGCTTTTGAAAATTTTACCCATCGAGCTCTTTTACAAATCTCCCCCATTGTGCACAATTAAGGAGTAAGACGATAGTCTCTTTGCAGCTGTCATTTAGAGGTTGGATTAAAGTTGAGAGCTGAAAAAAAGCATCTATTGAAAGTATCCGTGGAATCTCTCATTGTCCAACAGAAAACCATTATAATGCAGGACCAGGCTCGGGAGACCTGCATCATTCTATTCACAACTCTGCCAACAGCCTGTTCAGTAACTTTGTGCCAGTCACTTAATTGTTTTGTGTGTGCATGAAGGTTACTCCACTGGTGAAATAGGGGTATTGATGCTTACCTTCCTTTGGAGAGAGGCTTGGGAGCTTGAAATGAACGCTACAGCGGAGGTGGCTGGGCTCATACAAATGCCCAGACATTTTGCCTGCTCAGGGAAGATAAATGCTAGAGTGCCATGATGAAAAAGGCACACCATTTATAATAAACAAAACCTCTCATATGCAAGACAAAAACATCTCTGGGAAACATCCTCAACATCTCTAAATTACTTCTGGGGAACGTCTGCAGGCTAGGCAATTGTGAATAAAACCTGTGCCCTTCATGTTGGTGGTAGTCATGTGCCCTGAAAGAGTCTATTACATCTGACATAAGTAACAAATGTTTTTATAATCTAAACTAAATTTCAAGCTTCACAGGATCTGGGTTGTTTTCTTTTTCCTTTTCTGCATTTGTCTTTTCAATTTCTCATTCTCTGTGGCCAAAAGAGGTTGTCCTAAAACCTGAAGTCTGGGGTTAGCAAAACCAAAAATTAGAAAGCTGTAGCTGTAAACTCGAAATGTTTCCTGGAACAAAATATGAGCCTTGCAAAGGTGAAGGCAAAGTGAATCCTTCCAGAGGTCATGAGAGCCCCTTTCATCGCTGACGGAGACACCTGGCACACGGTGATCTGCCTACACTCACCTCAGAAGAAGAGAAGAGTGATCAACACCACTGTCTGCTGGAAGATAAGAAGTGGTTCCAGCATTACTTCCCTTTCCTTGCTTTGCTCATCCCACATAGTTTGCTAGAGTATGTATGAGTATGAGACATCTCAGTGCAGAAGAGTTTAAACTGTGACGAACGACGACTTAGTGGTTCTGTTAGAGGGTTTTTGGCAAACAGACCATTTTGTTGTCCATCTGGAAGAATAAAGGCTCACGATGAGAGCTAGAGCTGTTGTTGTGCCTCTGAGTGGTGGGGTTACAAATCTCAGAGTCACCAAGTCATTTGAACGGGAAGGGACCACGGGAGGTCTCTGGTCCCACCTCCTGCTCGGAGCAGGTCACTGCCAACTGCCGACCAGGCTGCTGGGCACGGGGGTCCATCAGGATTACACTGAGCGGCTGCTCCCCCTTCTTCCTCTCGCTTCCAGCAATGTCCTTTCTGCTTTGTCACAAAGCTCGGAAAGCAAAGAGGGGGAAGTGTGCGTCCCTTTGCCATGCAGCCCCTCTGACCAGACTCCCAAATATCCCGGGGGAAGTTCTGGGAGAGATGTCCCACCACGCAGTGTGGCTGGGCTGCTTTGGTAGCTCCACGGTGCCTCTCCCTGCCTTCGGTACGTCCTGCTGTGCCGAACACGGCGCTGCCTCCGGCTGGCCTCTGCCCAACCTGGCAGCCTTGCGCGGAGCTGGCCCTGGCCCACCACAGCGCTTTCGCCAGCGCGCCCTGATCAGACTGTGCGCAGCAGCTCTCTGCGTCCTCTGCTTTTAACGGTGGCAACCTCCGGTCTGTTTTAAAAAGCAGGCTTTTGAAGGAAGGGAATACCAGAAAATTTGGCTTCTCCTCTGTTCCCTCGAGCTCTCAGCACAGCACTCTCTCGGGTGTTTGGCTTGAAAAAAATATGTAAGTAGCCCTACTTAAAGTTAAGGGTACACATAAGTCCTTTGTTGACTTAGAGTGAACAGCAGCAAAGCAGCTGAAAACACTGACCCGAGTCACAAGAATGAGGCAGAAAAACAGCTACTGAAGTCTCCCGCTCAGAATCCCACCCTGGAACACAGCGCCTGGAAAATTCCAGATCCTATCCTGAAACGCTTCCTTTATCTAGAAACCAGCGATCACACTTTAATGTCTGATTTGAATCGCCTCCCCCCCTTGCTTCCAAGTAATTCTAGCAGTTGGTGAAACATTGTTTTGCCTGAAAAAATGAGCAGTTGCAAGGGGAAATGTAAATTACAGCTTCTCATTTAATTCTGCAGGCTGGTTTCCAAATTTCTCTGTGTATTTCTCCGCAGTCCAGAAAGTCCTTGTATATAATCATAAATAGCCTATCTGTTATAAAACAGTAAGGCATCAGTAATAGTTTTATCTTAATTAAGCTCTAAGGAAGAGCATTTTCAGCCTGTTATAAGCCAAGCAAGTTTCTCTCTGCTGCGTCTAAACATGCATTACCTATAGATGCCAGTATGATGGATACCTCGTAAATACAAATGATCGCATTGAATGGTAAATTTTGTCCCTCGTTATTGTTACCACCAAATTAAAACATTAACAAAAAATGTGCAGAGTTCAGGCTCCCCTGGTTAATTGCAGGTGCATAGTGCTAATACTTATTTGCCTACCTTAACTAAAATGTTGATTTTATCTTAATTGGCTTTATTCAGTTCATTTGCCCTGGGGGATGAATTTGGCTTCATCTCATTATTCTCTTTCATTGGAACAATGGAATACCAGAGTGCAAACAAAGTGTGTGTGCTCTTATTTAAGGAGGTGTGATTGCTTTTCTGATCGCATTATTTGCAATATGCAACAAACTATCTTTTTTAATTTATTTTTTTTTGGCGAGGCAGTGAACCTCATCTCACGACCTATAAATGAGCAGATTTTTTTTTTTTAATTTTTTTTTTTTTCCATCTAAAGAGTTAACGGTGATTTTGGTGGGGTTTTTGTTTCCCCTTCTACCCAGGCAGTGATTAGATTGTCCAGTAGGTGGCTGGCATTCTCCGGCGCTCGCCGGCGGCTCCCCCGGAATTACCACAATCATTTAAGCAAGCCTGCTCTCATCATGGGAAGCAGGGGAAGAATTGACGTCCAGAAGATCCTGCCTATAGGATCCGAGCCGTCAGCAGAGCCCTGCTTTTTCCTCACTTTAAATCCAGCTGGCGAGTGCAGGTGCTGAAAGCCGGGAGAGATTGGCAATGCAGCGTGACAGCAACTACCAAAAGTTCTTGCTTTTTCTAATTCCCTTGTTTCGGACTCGGTTCTGCTCGGCAGACCTGAAGCTGGGAATTTAACAAGCCTCGATTTTGAAAATGCCTCCCACTTACTGGTCTTTGAATTTGATAAATGGCCTTCCAGAGCTGAGGAATACCTAACAGAGAGACAAGTCAATGAGGAAAAGGCAAGTTTCAGGATTCAAACTATGCTAAAAGATGTTCTCCTTTCACCTTATGGAAATAGTACTGTTAAGCAATGTGCAGTTGCTTTTTGGTTTGTTTTTTTCAAGATGTGTCACAAAGTCATATGACTTTCACAAAATGGTATGACTTTTAAACTCTCCTGACTGTTTAAAGCCAGCAAGCAGCAGCAAAATTAAAGCAAGAAATTTTATTCAAGGATTTTCAACGAAGAAAGTTGTCTTCCAAGGAGAGCAAAGTAGGACAATGGCATCTGGAGAGTGCCTTCTGCTAGACCTAGAAACAGATAACTTCATTCTCTACAACATCTCTGTCAATCAGAGTGCAAACCTCTCCCTCCTCGGTGACGACTGGTTCTACCCAGCGTTCCTCTACGCCATCCCCACCATCTACGGGATCATCATTTTGATAGGCCTTATTGGCAATATCACTTTGATTAAGATCTTCTGTACTGTGAAATCCATGAGAAATGTCCCTAATTTGTTCATCTCCAGTTTGGCTCTGGGAGACCTGCTGCTTTTAGTGACTTGCGTGCCCGTGGATGCCAGCAGGTACCTCGCTGACGAGTGGCTCTTCGGTAGAACTGGATGCAAACTTATCCCCTTCATACAGCTCACTTCTGTAGGGGTGTCAGTCTTTACTCTCACTGCTCTCTCGGCTGACAGGTAAGCTGGCTGCTGTAGCCTTGAAGAGAAGTCTGCATAATTACGACTCCATAAAATGCATGATTATGAATGCATATTTTCAGGTAACAAGGATATTTTTAACCTAATGAGGGAAAAAGAACAACTTCAGTTAATTTCTGGTGGTTATGAGCAGACAACTTGAGGAAGATCCAGGCTGAACACAGGATAATTTTTCTAGGCTAAACTAAATGTTTGTGCAGTTTAGCTAATAGTTTAGCTTAATTAAAAGAAAAACAAGGGTAGATCAAGCTAAAGACCAGAGAGAGAAAGTACCATTAATGAAGCTCTGTTAAAAGATAACATGTTCGTATTTGCCAAAAAGAAAATTGATCCATGTTTCATGAAGTGTGAAGGCACTGGAGCAGCAATTTAAAGTGCAGTTAGAATCAATTCTTTCTAGTGGCTTGCTTCCTTAAGGCTAATTACATGTGAGGCAATATTTCATGAAATATGTTCCAAATATTCAAATGAGGGTGCCTGAAGCCAGGCATCTCGGTTCGCTATAGCCGGTGTATTTCCCTTGATTAAACCATTTGCCCCTTATCCAAACTGATCTGTGCTGTTGGTTCGAAAGCTTTATCTTCCAATAACATTTGGTAAAAATAACATGTAATAGCTATGCTATTTTAGAATATGTGAAAACAAGTTTGACTTTAACAAATGATATGCTTCTACTAAGCCAGCTCTATTTTAGATTTCTGTGAGGCTTTGGAAAACTGTCTCAGTTTAAATTCAAAATGTATTTTAATTTGAATGTTATTTGGAAGGATGAAACCTACCTTGCTGGAAAGGTTTTAAGTATTTATTAGACTGTTGGCTTTTACAGAAACTCCTAGTACATCAGAGAAGCCAGGATATTTTGTTTCTAATTTGGATGCTTCAGAAAGAGATTAAGGAATACATTGTCACCATGCTGAAGTTATAAAAGCTCACAGAAGTACTAAGCTTTCCAATGAGAAAAATTATTTCAGTTTTGTTTTGCTCAAAGAAGACCTGGGGGTTGTATTTCTTGGTCCCAAAGAAGTGAGACTAGGTTTGCTTTAGGTAGTCCCTTGCATGCCACTCTGTGTCTCTCCTCCTAACCTCCTACTTTAAAACATCAGACTATTTTTCTTCAGTTTTCAAGGTAGTTCATACACATATTTCAGTATACAGTATGTGGTCTCAATGAAAGCAGATGAATCCATAATACTTCAGAGACAGAAAGGTCAATATGTTTATTAACTCCTCCATGCTGGTGTACGTGTAAAAATAGCACTGTCTGCCCCAATAGCAGATGACAAACAGGCCTATGTGTAGACAAAATTCTTCAAGCAATTTGCTCTAAAAGAGTTGGGAAAATAGGAAAAGTGCACAAACCCTCCAGTAAAGGACCACCTACACTTTCATTCCTGAGTTTCATGTGGTGGCTGGACCCCCCCTGCCTGCTCTGAAGAAAATGTTAGGAAAATAATAAGTATTTCTCCAGGAAACTCATCTTTCCAAAGCTGTAATGTAAATTGTTTTAAAGAGTGTCAGGAAAAGAAAAATGCATCATAAAGAAGATTATGTTAGAGAGATCTGTTGCTGTCTGATCAAGTAAAGTAAACACTGCAAATGCTTTTACTGAGCAGCACGTCAATAGCGTTTTTTGACTGAAGTGAGTGAACAGAACAGAAAACAGCAGCTGTGGCAAGCCTGGGGTTTGGTGACTTTAAATTCTCAACTTCAACTTTATCTGGATCCTGTTAACCATTGTGCTGCACTGGTAATCAAATGTTACCACACTTTTCAATACCATTTGGCTATAAGGGAGACAGGCATGCCTGTGGGAGAAAACTTTATGTTCTTATTTCTAAGGGTTCATTTTACCCTCTTCTAACGCATCTGTTGACCACTGCAGAAGGAGATAATAACAAAACTTTTAGCTTTATTAGATTTATGAATCTTAAATGTTGTGCATTGAACCACAAACCTATTATGTTTACTGAAGTTTCTGTTTTGGTATATTAACAACAGTGCCGGGATAATCTTGTTACAAAATAATACAGTCTATATTTTGTCAGCTCACGACCTGTTATTCTATTTTTATTTTCTCAAAACTGTCACCCTGAACTCTAGGACCCATTATTAATCATGTCAGAATCATTAGGAAAATGAACTTAAAACGTGCAGGGAAAACTTCCAAGACGAGAGTTGACTGTGACCAGCATGGTGATGCCTGCCTGGGTCTGTGAAGGGACTGGCAGCCCAATACTCTGCTGTGGTCCCTGGGGCAGGCAGATGCTGAGCCTGGCACCTGGGGTGGTTTCATAGACAACCATTTCCCAGGTCAGGCATGGCGTTGCATGAAGGATGAGTGGCAGCTCAGCCCTGCAGGGAAACACCTGCAGAAGACAGGGGCATGGTGGTGAGAGGAGGGTGACACAAGGATTCAGGAGTCCAGCAGGTAATGCTGCCCAGGCACGGCTCATCTCACTTGGCTTTTGCTGTCTGAGGTGAGGAGCTACTCCAGGATAGTCAGCAAGGCGTGCCTTAGTCCATGGAGAGAGACGCTTCCAGAGGAGACAGGATAAACCACCATGTCAAGGATACCTATCTCCCTCCTTGGGTGTAGAGGAAGCCTTGCTGTTTAGCACAGATTAGATGCCCATATTTGAGATGGCTAATGTTCAGTGATGTGAACCCTAGCTGAGATGCTCACATGAGGCATGTGAATGTCCCTGTTCTCATGAATCAAAGACATGGATCATGGGAGAGAAAAACCTCCTAAACCATCTGCTGTGAATATGGCGCTGCCTCCATGGAAAGGGAGACTTGTCAGTGCACCACAGACATTTTGTCTGTAATTCATCTTCTGCAAAAAAAATAATAAAACCTCCTCAGTTTCAGTGTCCTTCCATTGAAAAAAGCAAGTGGAAACAACTGCTGGCATTACTGAAGGTATTGTGGTGATGCCTAGAGAGACCTGGCATCTCTGGGATCAGAAATCTGCTGTGTAAAGAAAAGCATTAGAGTGTGATACAACAGGATTGTTTCCAAAGAGCTGGCCATTAAAACACAAGATGAAAGGCAGTGGGTAGTTGTGATGGGCAGAAACAGTACGTGAGAGAGCAGTGAAACATGTATGCTAGATGTTACAACAATGGTACAAATCATCTCGTAGAATCATAGAATATCTCAAGTTGGAAGGGACCCATAAGGATCGTCAAGTCCAACTCCCTGCTCCTCGCAGGACCACCTAAAACTAAACCATATGGCTAAGAGTGTCATCCAGACGCTCCTTGAACTCTGACAGGCTTGGTGCCATGATCACTTCCTTGGGGAGCCTGTTCCAGTGACCGATCACCCTCTCAGTGAAGAACCTTTTCCTAATGTCCAATCTGAACTTCCCCTGACTTCATTCCATTTCCTCGTGTCTGTTGGTGGTCACCAGAAAGAGGAGATCAACACCTCCCTTTCCGCTGCCCGCCTTGAGGAAGGTGCAGATGGCGATGAGGTCACCCCTCAGCCTTCTCTTCTCCAAGCTGAACAAGTCAAGTGACCTCAGCTGCTCCTTGGTTGCTTTGGATCACCTTCTGAAGGTGAGTGGCCCAGTTTTAATAGATTTTTGCACAGCCGACATCATGGGCACAAGGGTGTACCTTCGTGAGGTACACTTTTATTCTTCCCGTTTCCACTTTCCCTGTGTTAGGCAGGATTAATAATACCGGATCTATCATCTCCTGGTGACTGCAAACGCTCAGCTAAGTGGCAACCTCCACCACAGAGCACCTAAAGCTGCTCAGTGGTTTGACCCGCCGAGACCTACTGGTTGTCCAGAGGATTGACTGCTCACTTGCAAACTTTTCTCAAGGAGAAACAGAGGGACAAACTGCTGATCTCAGCTTTTCCTGCAGCCAGAGCCTTCCAGCCTGCAAGGTGCTCTGCGTGCATATGGACGCAGAGGAGCATGCCTGCAGAGGTTTGGTTGGGTAGGGCATAGCCAAAGGATCCCCAGGTGCTTAGGTTGGCTCTGTGTACAATCATGAGATCGCATCAGGCTAAAGTTAAATTCTTTGAGAGAGTATGTGAGAAAGGGCAAAAAAGAGTTAACAATATTAGAAATGGATTTTCTGTGGGACTGCTCCGCTGGCTGCAGGGAGCTTGCATCTGTCTAGCCGCGTTTGCAGGAGCCGCGGGAGCTGTTGGTGACACCTGTTTTCCTGCGAGCTTGGCAAATTTGCAGAGCAGCCAAGAGAGGGTTAAGGCCTGTGGTGTGCTTACAGCCACCCTCCATGAGCGATAAGGCGTCAGGGCTGAGTATACAAGAGCAAGGAAACAAGCAGTCGATGAGCATGCATGCGTGTTTGTGTGTTTTAGAAGGGCTATAAATGAGGTTGGCAGGGGAAGGACATCTGTCTGCCCTGCTGCTCTGCTCTGTTGAGGCAGCAGATTTCTTCAGCTCATCCCAGCAAAGAAGGAGCTTGGGTTTGCCTGCCTGCCTGCCTGCCCTCCTTCTGCTCCTCGGTGCGAGGGGAAGGGGTAAGAGGCAAAGAAGGAGCTTGGGTTTGCCTGCCTGCCCGCCCTCCTTCTGCTCCTCGGTGCAAGGGGAAGGGGTAAGAGGCCTGTGAGAGCAGTCACACCTGGGCCGCTAGCCCAGACAGAAAAGCCAAGGCTGGCTCAGCTAGTGACAGGAAATTAAGGAAAATCTTTGCGCAGTAAGAGGAAAAGCAGCCCATTTAATTGCCCTTGTCATGGGAGATGTCTTTATTTAATTGACTGTTTCTCCCATGACTGACAGGGTTTATACATTTGCATTTGAATTACACAAGCTGTCAAGCACCGATCATACTTCCCCACTGTTTTGCTGACATTGTAAAAAATCAAAATGCCCTGGTGCTCATGCAGTGAAACCTTCCTGAAGTAATGCTGTTTTTACAAGCACACAGCAGAGTAAGTGTAAAGCATAATTAGAGTTTACAAGCAGCATCTTTACTTCAAGCACCTTGGATTATCTGGATTTTAGCACTGGAAAACTGCAGCAATGCCTGCCAGCCAGAGCTGCCTGCTGGCTTGTGGTGGAAGGGAGTGACGGTGTAATGAGACACGTGGGGTGACATTACGGGTGCAGTTAGGTGGCTTACCTTGGTAAGGCAGGAATTGCAGTCATGTGGGAGACCTGAAATAAGGACTTTAGCTTTGGAAATGTTGACCTCGGTGCTTGGATGCAGGGATGGATGCAGGGATGCTGCAGTGCTTCCAGCTGCGCTGGGTCCCTTGGAGTGGGTCACAGCCACAACTTTTGATGTTCCTCTGAACTCATCTGACAGTTTGTTTATCTAAGAAATAAAAAACTTCAAACAATCCTCTCTCCCAAAAAAACAGTGGTGGAAGGAAAGAAACAAATCCGGAATTTCTAGAAAGATACTTTTAAATATGCAAAAACCTTTGTTTAGTGGACTCATTTCTTCTATGATTTGGATGTCTCCAGCCCCTACTAGTAATATTATATACAATACCAGAGGAGGAGTAATTTCTACATGTCAGTTCATTTGTTTTATTTTACAATCACTGGATTATACCTTCACAAAAGGATTAAGGGAAGTGTGCCACCGTAAAATAAAGCTATGGAAAGCCAAACCGGATTTCCATTGAGTTGATTTACAGAGTGACACTTTTTTCTTTTAATACCATCAGTTGTAAAGTGTCAGGTCCATAGTGGTTATGAATTTATTCTGGGCAGTCTAGTCACAGCATTCACGAAATCCTTTCATGTCACTAAGGCACTATTTTGGGGCAATTTACTTGTGCTGTGATTTACTGTGCAGCCTGGGGAAGGTTTTGAGAGGGTAGTGGAGAAAGCCACTCTCTGTACTACCAAGACAACCTCTAATCGATGAGAGTCGGCAGAATGATACCCCCACGCATACATTTTGGATCCACTGACATGATCTCAGCCAGAACATCAGTCCTTCCAAGCCAGGGAAGAAAACCAGAGGGGCTTCGGAGGCCAGCCCAAAGCCTTCCCTCCCACTGAAGCACTGGGCAGCCCTTCGTCGAGCCTTGCCGCTGGCACGGTGTCCCTGCCGCTGCTCTTCCTGTGCTGATGGCACAGGGCACGTGCAGAGAGAGATACATGTATCTCCTTCAGCCAATGTACGGAGTCTTAGATCCTGTGTTGCTGGCCACTGTGTCAATATAATATAAAAACTCATAACACCCTTGGTTTTAGCTCTCATTTCCTCAACCCCTGCACCCGTCTGCACCAAGAGAAACAGATCAAACAGCACAAACTTTCTGAATATCTAGCCAGAGCAGATGGCCAAAACACAATAGATGCACTTCTATAGCTAGGAACATCAGAGTTCCCATTTATATCAGTGGGACCGGTGCACAAATCCGAGGTTAGAGTCAGTGCTAATGTGCTGGAGACTGTCAATATTTAAGCAACCGAAAGGAAGAGAAGTTGGATTACCTATTGTTTACATGTCAGTAAAACCTAAAAACCCCAATCAGTTGTCATGGTCTCAGGGTACGAGGTGATGTACGCACCGTTAATAAGGAGAGCGACTGGCCACGGAGAATTTGCCAGCTGCGTGTCAGACTGAATACGGTGGGCTGAGACAGCAGCATCGCTGCAGGGAGACAAGCCCACGGTGGTCCCATCGGCTCAGGCGTTAGTACTTGGCGTTCAGTTCTGAACAACAGCCTGGCCGAAAAGAGTAGAAGGGAGTTGAGCTGAAAAAGGAGAAGCAGGCACTGCCTGTCCTGTATGGGCGGTGAAATGCCCAGTAGCTGCTTTGCTCCCCCACAGACCTTGCAATAACCTGTTTTCTTTTTTGAAAAGAGACTCCGGTGCTAGCCCTGCTGAGTCCCCTCGCCTTGTTTCTCACCAGTTCTGCACCCACGTGCCCACCTCACCCCATACCATGTAAGACACCAGGGGCCAGGAGATCCTGTCAGAGCTCCCGTCCATAGCAGGCTCTTCAATTCGCAGCCACACCTCCTGCTGCATATGACCTCAGGTGGAGCAGGGGGTTTCGGTGTCCAGAAGACCAGGCTGTGCCCTGGGGCAGAAAGCGAGGGTGATGCCTGGGCCTCTCGCAGTGGTGAGGCATTTTTTAAAGCCAATTGCTATGCCGTAGGGAAAGGCAGCAAGCTGGAGTCCCTTGCAGGAAACTCCCCTCCAGATGCCAGGCTGGTGATCAGTTCAACCAGAGTGCAGAAGACTGTGGAGCGTCAAAGGGAGAAGTGTTGTCAGAGCTCTGCCCATTCTGTCCTTGCCTGCCCTCTGGGTACGGCCAGTCTCTGCAGCTCCGTGGGAAGGCGGAACGGAAAACAGTACCACAACACCCCGAGAGGAAAAAACGTTTCTTCACACCTGCAGACAGCCCTGAAGCATGAAATTTAGTCATTCCCAGTCGAATGACCTGGGAGAGCCAGAAATGCAGATGCTGGGATAGCACCAACTGCACTAGCCATCCAGTTCAGCAGCTTTTCTGAGCTGCTGCACCCGTGCACGGAGGCTGCTGAATATCTCACAGCATTTGGATTAAAACAGAACTTTTCTGTTACACCAGGCAACTTTCTGAGTATTCAGATGAAAGGTGCACGTATCATCCTGCCCCCCTCATGTGTCTCCAGCATCCTGTTATCCTCACTGCTTAGAAATTACGTCATATTTCAAATCGAAATTCATCTCACCTCTAAGCACTGCATAATAATCTAACTAATAGCATGGCTGAAAGGCTGAGAGAGCTGGGGTTGATCAGCCCAGAGAAGAGAGGTGTCCTGGTGTGACAGGACAAGGGGCAACTGTTTTAAACTGAAAGAGGGTAGGTTTAGGTTGGACATAAGGAATGAGGGTGGTGAGACACTGGAACAAGTTGCCCAGAAGTGTTGTGGATGCCCCAGCATTGGAGTGTTCAAGGTGAGGTTGGAAGGGGCTCTGAGCAACCTGATCTACTGAAAGATGTTCCTGCCCAAGGCAGGGGGGTTGGACTAGATGGTCTTCAAAGGTCCCCTCCAACCCAAACCATGGTGTGATTCTATGGTAATAGCAGTCAAGGATAGCACTAGACTGTTCAGCCCCAACATGCAGCTGAAAGTTCATATGGAGGTGAGGGTCTCTTACAACACCTATGTTTACTGAAGCCACAGAAAGGACCTAAGCATCATATAACTGTCTTAGCTTTATACTAGCTAGCTCAGGTACCAATTACACTAAAGCCACGACATGGCGAGAGTGGCACAGGGTATCTCATTTTGTCAGGTGCAAAACAGACACTCCAATGTCTTCTCTTGGTCTCTTCTTTCCTTGAAAGATCCCCAGTTTTTTGGCATAATCTGCTAGGGTCCTAGATATACTATTTTACACCTGGCTGAGTTAAAATGGTTTCTGTTAGACTATGGCCATTTATCCCAATGACTCTACAATATTTTTACAGTCTGGTCAGCCACTGTGTCATCTGCAAACTTTCCCAGCAACAGTTTTATAGCCTGCTTTTATAGCCTGCTCAAGGCAGCTGATATATACAATAAATAACACTGCAGCTAGAGCAGGTTCCCAGGACTCAGGCACTGCTACCTTTTTACCGGCACGTTTGAGGAACTGTTAGGGAGGCCATGGGGCTTGGGGTCCCCACCTAGCACGGTTCCACCTCCCAAGCCAGGACTGCTAATTTTAACCCTTGTCCCATGGGAAAGGGGCTGGGATTGCATGGGTGTGGGTAGGGGAGGGAGGACCACACGTGCCCTGGCACATGCGTGTTCATATCTACATGCGCAGCCACCCATGCCAATGCGCCCATGCAGGCTGCACCTCCCCTGTATGCCAGCATGGCCCACACCCTTTTAACATCACCTACAATATGTGACAAAATTAAAAAAAAAACCCTAAACCTGCTGTGCATTAAACAAGACAGACTTATATTAATTATTATCTGTTAGTAGGATTAACCTCTCCTTTATTCCATCTCCAGCTGGCCTTGGGCAACCCAAATACTTGCAGTTTGCTCGGTCACACCTTTCAGCTTTCTGAACTTCACAGCTTTGGAGCCACTTCTTGGGAATTTCTCCACTTTTTCAAGATTTGTAAAAAAATTAACACGAGTTGTTCCCCAGCTGGTTCCTTTAATATTCCTAGGTGTGAATTACTCAGGCCTGCTGGTGTGAAAGTGTTTTGTGTTAGCAGATGTTGGCTCACATCTTCTTTAATACAGCTGACGAGTTTTCTGCCTCGTCTATAGCACTGCACACATGGTATAGATACTTCCTCCACATTTGGTTTTAAAGACAAATATCTAGTCATTGCTTTTCACCTTGTCTCATCATTGTTCTTATCTTCACCATTTATCTGTATGCTTGACTTACTGATTTTTTTGTTCCTGATGTATTTAAAAATGCACATTTGTTTGCTACACAGTGACCTTTGATATTTTGTTGGCTCCTCCAGCTTCCCTTATCAGTCACCGACATTTTTAAACTCCGATATTTGCTGTCATTTACTTTTGCTTTTTTTCCCCATCTGTTGTATATATTAGTGGTTTTGATTACTTCTTTGAGGTTTTAGCATGACTCCTCATTTTCTCTTACTCAGGGCAGCTTTTTGCCCTGCACAGTTTTTTCAGGGCAAGGTGGGAGAGACAAGGGAGGAGGCTGGGGAGCAGCTACTAATGTATCCTTAGCATGCCCCCTTTACGTTTATGTTCCCAGATCTGACAGCTGCTTTTAACTTTAGGAAACCTGCCTCTGTAAAGTTCCATATATGTATTATATATCTTTTTATTCTCTTTCCACAAAATTAAGATAAGCACACCATGGCTGCTAGAGCTTAAGGAACTGCTAATTTTTAGGTCAATGATGAACTCTTCTTTCTCTGTCAGAACAAAGTACAATATTGATTTATTGCACATCACAGGCAGGACTTTTTGGTTGAGAAACTGCCATTTTTAGAAACTCCAATGAATTTCTGTAACTGGCTCTGTGAAATATCCAGCAATTATGCCACATGTTTAGGTTACCCAGTGATGCTGGTTTTATGCACCAAAGGTGGTGCTTTCAGAAGAAATTAGGCTGATTCTGTAGTGAGGTGAGGGGTCCATGTCTGAAGGCCCAGCTTTAGTTGCCCTGGTAAGAGTTCAATCTGCAAGCACACCGAGCCCCTGGTCCCACTCCATTGACAACCCCAGTGACTTGGGCTGAGATGCAAAGCCTTGGATGGAAAGTGTTATCAGGGCTTGCTCCTGCCCTATGGCCCGGGTGCCACCACCTTCCCTCCCAGCTCAGCTCCGGACACACACTGCGTTGCATCCCCGGCACCAGCAAGCTGCTCCACCAGGACGTGATCCGGCACCATGCAGTGTGAGCATGGGCACATCCCACTGCCGGTACTGGGCGCTGAGCATGTAGAAAGGTGCGCAGTGATTAGCTGGCGCCGAGGCGCTGGGGCATTGGCTGTGTGTGGGAAGTCGCTGGTTTCGAAGTCAAAGGATGTTTTTAAATGAATGGGTCCCCATCGTCCTCCAGACACCAGGTCTCACATCCAATTGCAAGGAATGTTACAAACTGTGAGGCTGGCCCCACTGAGGTCTTTGACTTGGGATCAGGGTTTCATTCAGAGACTTGGCTGAAGATCACCTACAGGAATAAATACCCTGGGTGCAAAGAGGGTCTTTATAGTAAGGAAAGC